>NC_034015.1:20473461-20648532 GCF_000346465.2 Prunus persica | reverse complement strand
CCTCCTCTTTTTTTATATACAAAAAACAACTTTTACTCTTTTCAATGCTTGCGAATATTAAAATTATGTCCATTCCAAATCTTCATTTGGAAAGATCATTCCATGAAATAATATTGTAACTAATACTCATGTGAAACTAGATAAGATACATTAGAAAACAATTAAGTTGAATAATTAATATTCTTAATTAATATATGCATCAGATTTTCAACTAAGACCAAATTTTACTTTGCCTTAATTAGAATGTGTAAACTCAGTTGTGAGGTGACATGGGATCCCCTAGCAGTTGATGGTCGGCCACGTGTATGGAAATCAATCTTGAAGAAAGCAAAGGTATGGCTAGCAAATCTTACCCTTCCAGTACAGTTCCAGCACCTTTCTTTTTTATAGAGAAAAAGGAGACTGCTTTCAGCAAAATTTAATGGAATACGAATCGCGGCGGACCGACGCTGGTTATGCAGAATGAGCTGGAGAACCTTAACCTGGTATTTCACAAAAGTACTTCACAGTTAAGAGTTTCCTTGTCTAGCTAGGAGGGACTATTGCTCAACTGCAACATAACATTCAAAGGTGCATGCTGTAAACCCTAGTTAATTAAGAGGCTGGTTTCTTCTTCTTCTTTTTTTCTTTCTTTTGACACAATCGATATTGAGAGAGGTAGGGAGATTCGAACACAAAATCTCGGGATACAGAAATAACTGCTTATAACCACTTGAATTACAAACTCCTTATGGAAAGAAAATACATATTATATTATTATTATTTTCGTTTCCTAGTTCATGCATAGAAGAATGCATGAATATGAATTGGTTAATTATACTCAAGGCATTCTAAAGTATACACCTTAAAATATAGTTAATTAACTCATTTGGGATCCAATTCTCAATTATCCAATATTTAATTAGACTGCTGTGGATTTGAGCCAAAGCATTTTTCCAAAGTCAACTTGGGTCAGCGCCCACCCTACCTCCCATGTGGGCAACCCATCACAAACCTCATCCATCCAGAACCAGAATATTGCTCAAGTAAATGATTCATGGGTGCGCACATGAAACTATACACATCAAGATTTGCATGTCCTCTCCGACAAAGTGTCCACATTTGCTGACATGTCAAGCAAATACAAGCCCCATGCAATCCGACGTGGCAGAAATATGTTTGCGTGTTGACCTGCGGTTTGATAAGGAAGAATCCTAATCACCACATTATTTTCACCAGACATGATGAATATTTCATGTGAAATAATAATATAAAAAAACCCTAGACAGCGCCACTTCAATCTTTATTCCCCCATATAAAAATATGTGACTAATTTCAAAAGGGAGGAGGAGGATGAGGCCATCTTCCCTCAATAATATAAGACTTTTGGAGAATCCACAGCTTCCCCATATCCCCAATTCCTAACGACATGCATAACCAGCAAAAAATAGCCGTGGCTTTGGAATTTTTGAATATTCTATCTCCTTTTCACTTATGGGATGGCTTGATATTTTTCAGATTGGCACCACAATAAATGTAGTTAACCTTTAATTACATCGTTATGGATCGTGGTCCCGATGTCTTAATTAGATTGTTGGTTTAAACACACACTAATCACTAATCACTAATCACTAATCACTAATCAAATAGAGGACACATCAATTCCTCTCAATTCTCAAAAGCTAGCTCTTCTTATCTTTGCTATCCTATCCTTGGTGTTTGGTGGATTTTATTCAGATTTCAGAGAACATGAAAATTAATAAAATGTGGCTCGTGATGCTATCTTTTGGTAGGGTCAATTGTGGAATCAAATTGTGAATAAAGAAGGGGTGTTAGTAATGATTGGATTGGGGTATTTTGATAGCTTTCGTAAATTTCTAGGTTTAAGTTTATTAAACTTTCTACAAGCAAATTAAGAATAAAACCCATGCATCCAAACATTTCAGCATGTGAATATACTAATTTGGGTCTCCTTATTCCTGGCTAAATATAGATACAGGATGCTCGAAGATAATATGCTGCATGAATTGAGCTTCACCACCAACGCCAACCCCATGCCATGCCTATACCACGTTGGATATATATGGGACCCTTCGAGGTGGCACACTCAAATGAAGATAATTCCTTTCGGCCTTTTCCTCACTAATAATGGAAATACATATATATATATATATATATATTAAAGCTATAGAGTACGAAATTTAAATATCTGATCAAAAAAACAGAAAAAAGGTTGCAAATGATGGGCCTATGAGAGTGCTAACCATTCTTTTGGACATTCATGGACCATGAAATGACATGGCTTGACTTCGAAGTTTCATTTTTGGACTCCAACCTACAAAAAAAGGGTTTCATTTTTGGGCTTTCATGAACGCTCTCATGGTCTTGGGCCTTAGTGATCAATTATTGAGTCCTTAGGTTTTTTTTATATGAGCCGAATTGGGTGGGCGGAATCGAACCTCATATATAATAATAAATACTCTTAATCACTTGAGCTACAATTTCTTTACAATATTTTATAAAAACATTAGAGTGATTTTTTCTCACATGATAATTGTCATGTTATGTTTCCAGAATTCAATCAGGACCATAAACCAACAAATGGCTAGAGAATGTACTTCAACATACTTAAACCAAAATTAATTAGAATAGGATATCAAAACATATTCTCATTTCTTTTTACCAAAAACAAACTAATAGTAAATGACCTACTAGTGTAGTGATTTGGAGTAATTGCTCCTCCAGGAAAAATCCTGGTTCAAGTCCTAGTATATGTGTAGTGTATGTGAAATGTCTTAAAAATAAAAAAAATAAAAAACAACGAACTAATATTTTAAAGTAAATAATCATATATAACCAAAAAACAAAAACAAAAAAGATAAATATTTTTGACATAGAAAACAAATTAATTTCAAATCTAATTTGTCAATATTTTTAGGAAGACTCATAGCAGCTATTTTTGGCGGGTAATCCTAACTAAGCCACTAACTGCATTTCAAACCTTATCCCTCTATTTTCCAACTCGAAGTTGCTCAGCCATGGTGTTTTCCTCTTCTTCATTACTATCATTGCCCATTTTACCCTCCACTTTCCATGTCCTCCCAACCTCTGATCCTCCGTACAAACTCCTTCAAACCCAGCCATCTCTCACCCTACTCTCCAAATGCAAAAGCATGCAAAATCTCAAACAAGTCCACGCCCACATTATCAAGACTGGCCTTCACAATACCCACTTCGCTCTGAGCAAGCTCGTTGAGTTTTGCGCCATTTCGCCTTTCGGCGACCTCTCTTATGCCCTCTTAGTCTTTCAATCCATCGAGAACCCCAATCAGATTATTTGGAACACAATTATTCGAGGTTTTTCCTTGAGCTCTAAGTCAATACAAGCTGTGGAATTCTATGTTCTGATGCTTCTTTCTGGCGTGGAGCCGAATTCTTATACGTTCCCTTTTCTTTTGAAGTCTTGTGCCAAATTCGCCGCGAGCCATGAAGGGAAACAGATCCATGGACATGTTTTGAAGCTTGGACTTGACTCTGATGCCTTTGTGCACACTTCTCTTATCAATATGTATGCTCAAAACGGTGAATTGGATAATGCACGTTTGGTGTTTGATAAAAGTTCTTTCAGAGATGTGGTTTCATTTACGGCCTTGATCACTGGATATGTTTCAAGGGGTTGTATGGATGATGCTCGTTACCTTTTTGATGAAATTCCAGGAAGAGATGTGGTGTCTTGGAATGCTATGATTTCGGGTTATGCTCAAAGCGGTCGGTTTGAAGAGGCATTGGCTTTGTTTTCGGAGATGCGGAAAGCAAATGTCTCCCCCAATGAGAGTACAATGGTCGTGGTACTTTCAGCTTGTGCTCAGTCGGGGTCTCTTGAATTGGGCAAATGGGTTGGGTCTTGGATTGAGAACCGTGGACTTGGTTCAAATCTTCGGCTTGTTAATGCACTTATTGATATGTACGCAAAGTGTGGTGCTTTGGACACAGCTCGAAGTTTATTTGACGGTTTGCAGCAAAGGGATGTAATCTCATGGAATGTCATGATTGGTGGTTATACACATAAGAGCCACTACAAAGAAGCCTTGGCACTCTTTCGGTTAATGCTACGATCAAATGCAGATCCTAATGATGTCACATTCTTAGGCATTCTTCCAGCTTGTTCTCATTTAGGAGCTCTTGACCTTGGCAAGTGGATTCATGCTTATATAGATAAGAACTTTCAGAGTTTGACCAATACCTCTCTCTGGACGAGTCTCATTGACATGTATGCAAAATGCGGAAACATTGAGGCAGCAAAACAAGTCTTTAATGGTATGGAAGCCAAAAGCTTGGCTTCTTGGAATGCAATGATATCTGGCTTAGCAATGCACGGGCATGCACATACAGCGCTCGAGCTTTTCTCGAAAATGGCCGATGAAGGATTCAAACCAGATGAAATAACATTTGTGGGAGTTTTATCTGCTTGTAACCATGGTGGTCTTGTAGACCTTGGACGCCAGTATTTTAGTTCCATGATCACAGATTACCATATTTCAGCACAACTGCAACACTATGGATGCATGATAGATCTTCTAGGCCGAGCCGGATTATTTGATGAAGCAGAGGCCCTAATGAGTAGCATGGAAATGAAGCCAGATGGCGCTGTCTGGGGTTCTCTTCTTGGAGCTTGTAGAATCCACAGGCGTGTGGAGCTGGGTGAACTTGTTGCCAAACATCTGTTTGAATTGGAGCCTGAAAATGCTGGGGCTTATGTGCTCCTATCTAACATCTATGCAGGAGCTGGTAGGTGGGATGATGTGGCAAGAATAAGAACCAGGCTGAATGATTTGGGGATCAAGAAAGTTCCTGGATGTACCTCTATTGAGATGGATAGTGTTGTTCATGAGTTTCTTGTCAGTGACAAAGCGCATCCCTTAAGCAAAGAAATTTATGAGATGTTAAAAGAAATAGATAGGCTTTTGGATATGGCCGGTTTCAGACCGGATACATCTGAGGTGCTATATGACATGGATGAGGAATGGAAGGAAGTGGCCTTGAGTCATCACAGTGAGAAGTTGGCCATCGCTTTTGGTTTGATCAGCACGAAGCCAGGCACAACGATTCGGATTGTAAAGAATCTTCGTGTGTGTGCAAATTGTCATTCAGCTACAAAGCTGATATCGAAGATCTTTAATAGGGAGATTATTGCAAGAGATGGGAACCGTTTCCACCATTTTAGAGATGGTTCTTGTTCATGTAATGACAATTGGTGAAAATCACTTGGAGGGTTGTATATGGAGATATACTCTTACTATAGATGTATTCAGTTGAGATTTTAGATTAAGATGGAAGAAATATTGCGTTCATATAAAAGCTGATAACTAAGTACATCATTTCTCTAGTGCTATTAGAAATGAAAATCCATCTCAATTTATTTATTATCAAGATGATGGATTCACAGGCCAACAAAAACAGGAACTTAAACCCAGGTTAGCGATGAACTCATGCTTCACGGTTAGCAGCTTGTTTGAATGAGTTCCTTCTTGCAGTTGCCAAAACAGTCTTGTCAGCCACGATGAAATATGCCATTCCAGCCACTGCCATCAAATTAACATTTTCCTTAATTAATATATAAACTAATGATTAAATGAAGACAGTAATTACGATAGTGGATGAGGGCAAGGATTTAATGAAAACCTGTGGAGATTATGAGGGCCTGAGCAGTGGGATTGAGATTGGCTCTTGCCCAAGGTAGCATTCTCACACTAGCCATCTGCATGCATATATATATATAAATTATACTTATGTTAGCTTAAACTGCCATAGATGTTCTTAATATTTTCAGTCCTGCCATGAAGCCAAAACTTACAGTTGGAATGGCAGTGGCAATGGTGGCAACCACAGCTGCCTTAGCTCCTGCTTTCACACCCTCTGATATTCCATCAAAAAAAAGGAAAAAATAATTACATTTCCAGAAGAATCTTGGGCCCACCCAAAAAAAGGTGGCCCTATACTCTATCCATTTTGATCTGAACAAGAAGAAGCCCTTTTTATATATAGCATTTGTCAGCAAGAGCATGAGGAGAGTATCTATCAAATACAAAATCTTAATCACATAATTAGCATATCAGAGATTCAGTCTGCAAGTATATATATATATATATATATATATATATATATATATATGCTTTGTAGAGGCTCAAGGTAAGAGCTAGATGGACTCTCAATTCTCATGATGAATAACCACATGACTTTCACACACCATCATACTGTAAATTGATATATAACCAAGATGAATTAATATAAACAATCAATAATAAGTTGGTCAGAAGGGAAGAGAAGGCGAGCATGAAGATGAAGATACCGTGAGAGCAGCGCTTAGCCAAGGCCAGCTGATCAATTGAGGTCAGGCTGTTCTTCTCAAAGGGAGACTGAGGAGCCACATTTTTTGCCATTGTAATTTGTAAGAGATAAATGAATAACTGGTAGCTGAACAAGTTAGAGAGAGAGAGAGAAATGAATATGTGAGAAGGTTTTTGAGAGTTTGGTTGAATTGGAAATGGTAGATTTGGGTGGATATTTATAATGGATTTAGGTGCAGAGCTGGTTGAGACTACAGATGTTGTGAGAGAGTAAGATGGTTTCACTGAATTCTGGGGTCAGAGTCACTTGTTTTCAGTTTCACCATGTTGTTTATGGTTGGTTTGTTCTTTTTCTTTGGCTTTTTATTTATTCCCCGCATGCCCATGGTTTTGTCAGGGAAATCTGGATATTTCCAAGTGATGTTGGAGGTTAGCAGTGTAAGTTCACCTACTCATTGATCAGGTCGGGGGGTTTCGAGATCTGCACTGCACATATTATCCATTTGGTGTTGCTAAATATATGAGTATTTATTGTTTCAAGTTTGTGAGATATTTTATTAAGGTGGTAGTAGTTTCAATAATAATATTATACCTTTTTATGAAATGAAAGTCACTTTCTCTCGACTTTTGGGGGAGTGAAAACAGCATTTCTGCAAGTGGTTTGGAACAAAGATGCCCCAAAACCATGGGTGGCCCTTCCAAGTGCTTTGGTTGCATTGCCTTAAACCTCAAATTGTTCATCAGATTGGGACAGGTGTCCTAAAAGAAGGGCTCAGATCACTTCTGTTGCAGACAGTAGCATTCAAAATATCTGATGGGTTTTCTTTTCATCAGTTCATGGTTTTCCTCTTGAGTGGGTGGCTACTGTGGGGCAATGGTTTCATTCATGTATTGCTTGTATTGCACCGCCACGGAGGCTACTGTGGGGTAGTGGTTTAATTTGTTCATCTTTTGCCTTTAGTGGATTCATTCAAAATTTTGATATGTTTTGAATGGTCTCGAGTTCAAACCCATATGATACCATGTGTGTGAGTTTTTCCCATTTCCCTTCTTAATTTATCTCACCTCATTGAAATAAGGCAAAAGGCAGTATGCATATAAATTATATTATATTTTCTACCAACTCAAATCAAAACCTCATAAAACTCAAATGTCCAATTACAACATTCCAAGCGTTAACCAATGACTACATAAAGTTAAAAGGTGATTCTGAGTACCAATCTACAGTCGCGCTATAAAAATAATCAATCAAATGGCAAAAATGGTCCAAACATAGCTAGCTAAGCTAAGGCTTAAGCTATGGTAGCTCCATTCTATTTTTATTCAAAGTGTGTTTTAGTCTTCCCAAAACGAACAGCCTCCTATGACTCTACGATCATGAAAATATATTGGAAAGTAATAGTTGTTTGTTGGGCGTTTCTCTTTCTTAAATCTTAATTAAAGATGGTATTGACATCATGATTGCGATTGTTGTTTTGTAAATTTTAGGCACATGCAAGTGCAACAATCTTAGTATACTTATATATATATATATATATACATGTGATGAGATATACTTGTACGGACAGACCTAAAATTAAGTTTGTGATAGGTTGACCAAAAGACAAAGTTGTGCTTTGAATGTATTAAGATATACATGTGGGACTCACCTCACCTCACCTAGGCTATGCTATGCGTCTATCTTATATTTATATACGAGTAATAATGCCCGCGATTACTAATGAAGTGTATTCTCAGCTAATTTCTTGGGGTTGCCTCTATTGTTTAAGAAGAAAAAAATTATATGTTTTGAAGAAATACCATTTGAATATTTAGTAAGTATAAATTTAATTAATAAATAATTAAACTTTTATCTAATAGGAATTTGGGTTTCAATTAATATTGCTAACTCACATCAGCTGAGTTGGTGGGTTAGTTAGTCGAGATAATTTCTAGCTTGGAATTAACTATTTAGTTAATTAATTGCTTGTGAATTGTATTGATTTATTTTAAATAAAGTTCATTCTCTATGTACATGAGTTAAAGACCCTAAACCCTGCTATTATACGGACATTGCCTTCTTCCTTGAAAGGAGTCATTCATACTTCTTGTAAAAATCTCTACACACATGTCAAATTGTGATTGGTCCTATTTTTAGAAAAGTAGACGAGTATTTCCCAGTATCAAATCTATATCAAATTAGTACTAGCATCCTATTGTCATTATGGTTTTCACAACTTAAGGATTCAATGAATAAACTCATGATGGCATCTGATCTGATGATGGTCAAGAACATCTCTTAATATCCTCAGTTGTAATTGTCTGAACTCAAATTATATGCAACTTTTTTTAGTGGTTGGTTACACTGATTAATATTTTGGTCCCCACATCCTAATAATAAGTAATAAGATCATGCTTGATGCTCAAGCGAATAATGTGCGCTAGAAACCAACAATATGTAAAAAACAAGGATTAATTTGGTACATCAAGTCAAGGTTTGAACTTGTCATTGAAAGTCATGATAATTAAGGAAACACTATACAATGTTTGTAGAATTGTTAAATGATTTCTGAATTATATTCATGATTCTTTCGGAGGTGGGAAAGCCATGAGAAAAGGCGGCTTGTCTAATCACGACAATGATGCGTTGGCTAAAGGGAATTTGAGTAGCAAAATCATATAATTTTACTTTTAATTTCAGCATGATGTACAGGATATATATATATATATATATATCCTTGGTGTAGAAATACTTCATTTCAGGTTCACCACACATTCAAACGTGATTAATTCTTGTTTGTTTGTTGCTGGCTGCTAGACATAAATTTTCCCACTGGGACTGGCTAATTAAACTCAGCAACTTGGTTCAAATGGTTGCCAAAGTTTTGCATGAATTTGAACCAAACAGCATGCAGAAACCCAAAAAGCAACAGAGAATTAGATGAAAGTTTACATGTATATATGCAGCTGGTTGGTTTGTCTTTGTGGATATGCATCATATGATGGGTTTCTGAAATCGAGCAATCATAAAATTTTGCTAACACATATATCAAATATACATCATGATTCATGAGTATATGTATAATTACTTTTTTGTTCTTTTTACCTGTTTGATGAAGCCGATAGCTAGCTAGGTAGGGGCTAGGCCCATGCATAGCATAGCAATACAAGGACTGTGATGTGAGAGAGATACATATATCTTGCAAGTTGCATGCGCGTGCTGCTACAAAATACTGAGGCCTGCACAGTCTGAATTTCCATCAATGGTAAACGGGAAGCTCTTGAAAGCCAATGAAACCTCTATTGGCCCTTCATGCGCATAACGTTGACTTAGTGAGCCCCTCCCAAAAGCTTTACATATATTTACACTATATATGCATCTAGCTAGCACATCACACTGACATGACATACACAAATTCTTATATTCTCAGATACGTACAGCTAGCAATGCGATTGTGATCATGACCCCCAATCAAATGCCTAGTTTCTGTGCTTGGGTGCATATACTAAAACAGATGAAAACTGATCTCCTTTTTTTCTTTTGCTTTTTTTTTTTTTTTTTTTTTTTTGGTGTCAAAATTGCAGATGGAAAGTTAGTATAAGTCTGATATGTGGAGAAGATTATAATTAGGAAGCTTCATATAGTTCATATATAATGACAAGATTATAAGAATATCTCATGTCTTTTCATTTTTCCCTGTTTATTTTTTTTGGATGAAAACAGATAGAACCCAAGTTGGGAAGATTGTCTGCGTATAAATGACTGGATTGAATCAAAATGTAGATTTGTCTGAGCACTGAAGACCTTCTGCTTTGTGAAGCATTCTGTTTTGAGACTAGCTTCATGAGTCATGTGGTCTGATTGGTATTGGTTGAAGTTGCTCTCTCTCTCTCTCTCTAATCGTACATGTTTGATCAGTAAGATTATTAATAACAGAAAGTGGTAAGATGGATATGGGGAAAAGGAAAAAAGAAGGTTGGCCTTTACATGATAAAAAATATCAGAAGAACAAAAAGAAGCGAGGAAGCATGATGGCTTTCTTGGTGAAAAAGAACCTGTGAAGTGAATGCGTGGATATGAAAGTGCCCATATGCAAAAAGTAGACCATTTTCATAAAAAGTAAAAAAAAGAAGCATATATCATTCCATTTTTCTTTTTTATTATAATTCTTTCCATCATTGACAGGAGTAATTATTGTCCTCACATGACTTCATAGACTTCTCATGGAAATCCCATTGGGACAATTATGGGATCCTCTACTTTTACACAAACTTCTTTTCTCTCTCTGTATTCTATACTTGCATATACACAGAGAGAGAAGAGAGAGAAGAGAGAGAAGGGAGAGTAATTAGCATTGTAGCAGAGTGACTAATATATTGTACATTATAAAAATCATAATTCTCATTAATTAGTAGGAAAAACAGAGGAAAAATCTTAGTTTCTATGGTGTCAAGCATGAAAGTTACTTTGCTTTCTGCTTTACCTATTTACATTCTAAGCAATTAGAAATAATCAACATGATGAGGGATCTGAAATGGTTCATCTCTCTCCTTCTTGCTTAACTTAGGCAAGTAAGCTCTATTTCTAATCTTATTATGCAAATCACTATTAGCAGCAGGGACATGAGGAGGCCTAACAGACCTAATCAAAGCCCAATTCACACCCTTAAAGAAATCATGCCTTTTGATCTCGACTGACCCTTTTAAGCTGCCAATTCTCTTCTTGGGATTCTTCACCAAAAGCTTGCTTATAAGATCTTGAACTTTGACCATCTCTTCAAACTCCTTGCTGTTGCTAACCCCAACTCTTGGAAACCTTAATGGCTGCTTAAGAATGTTAATGAGGGTTTTCTCATTGTTTTCACCTTTGAAAGGTGTTCTCCCATATAACATTTCATACAAGAACACCCCAAATGTCCACCAATCCACTGCACTTCCATGGCCTTGCCCTGAGATCACCTCTGGTGCTAAGTACTCATGTGTCCCCACAAATGACTTGGACCGGGCTTCGATCGGTTCGGCTACCATTTCCGGGTCAAGTTCTTGATGATGATCATCATCATTATTATCATGATTATTATCAGCACCAACTTGTTCTGTTATGGTTGTGACTGTGCCTTTCTTTTTCTTGTTTGAGGCAGAGAAACAAGAGAGCACAGGCTGCATGGGGGCTGCAACACAGTATGGCATTGAGGAGCTCTTTACATTCTTTTGGTTGGATTCTAAGTCCATTTTGCGCCTTAGCAACTTCGGAACGACGTCGCATTTGAGTGACAGATCAAAATCTGAAAGCATAATGTGACCATCCTCTCTAACCAGCACATTTTCAGGCTTCAAGTCTCTGTAAACAATCCCCATCATGTGTAGATACTCTAGAGCTAACAGCGTCTCTGCCGCGTAAAACCTATGTTTAATTCATCCCAACATTGTAATTAGCACTCCTTAACTTCCTCATAATTAAGAAATCATATAGTATTTAACAATAATAATAATGACAGTCGTTAATTGCTGGTTTCACACAACATAAGAACATTTTTCGAGTACAACTAAACTAAGATTAATTAGCGAAACAAATTTTGATTTTTACCTAGCAGATGAGATGCTAAAGCATTTTCCGGGCAGGCGTTGTCGAGCGGCATACAAGTCACCGCCAGGGCAAAACTCCATAACCAAGCAAGAATAGTGAGAAGCATCAAACTCAGCATAGAGAGTAGGCAGAAAAGGGTGATCAAGCATGTCCAAAATCTCCTTCTCCATTTCAGCTCTATGCAGTTTCTTCCTTATAGCAAGTGCTTCTCTGTCCACCACTTTCATGGCATAAAAGCACTGAGGCAAACCCACCACAGGGTTCCTTATCTGGCAAAGGTAAACGTTGCCTATGTCACCGCTGCCGAGACGGCGCAGGAGCCGAAAATGGTCGAGCCCAACTCGGCCCTTGGTGCTCCTGAGCCGCCTCATGGCTTCCCATGCAGCTTGGTTAGCCTTGTGGGGCTTGTGAGCAGAGGAAATCAGAGATGCTTCAGTGGCAGAGGAACAGACGGAGACTGAGCTCCGGCGGCGGCTGCTGAAGCTCAGGTTGCTCATCCAGCTCCGGCTCGAGTCCGGCACCGTTATGGATGAGCAGCTGCTATCATAGTCAGATTCATCTCTGGTTGTTATGGCTGCCATTGATGATAGTGTTTTGAAGAAGCAGAGAGAGCATGTATGTGTTTGTGTTTGTGAGTTCTGTTCTGTTTGCTTTATCAGGCTTTTTATAACAGATTCAAACAAACAAGGCTACAAAGTGCTACTTTTGCTAATAAAGATACCAAATTTTTTTGTTTAAACTTAAGCCCCAATTGATGATTTGGGCAGCTAATTAAAAGTCATATGTATATGCCTCTGCTTCCACAGAATTTCACAAGATTGCCATTGTTTTTACTTTATGATGAATCATGTGGGGTTCTCCCAAAAGATACATAGAAAGGGGATCCAGAGGATGGTTATTTTGGTATTAAATCAATTTATTTGAAATCACTTTTGGAAATTTCTTCTGCACCAGCATCTGCATTGCTATTTGCAGGATTTCTACAGCTGAGCTCAACCAAGCAAAAGACTGCAGCAAATAAAGAGCTTTAGTTTTGATGTTGTTCTAGGCATGCTTATCTCAGCTGACACAACCACTATGTTTTGTTTTCAAAAGCGGCTTCCAAAATAAATGGTTGACGCATGTTTCATCTTATAAAACCACCCAACCAAACACGGCATTGTAACTTGTAATTTCATTATTTACCTTGTCAACTTCTGATATTTATGAAAAAAAGTCTTGCATGGAAGTGACTATTTTATGATATTCATCATGTCTTTAGGATCCAACTAGTTGTGTGTGTAGTGTAGGTCATTTTGCCTCTCTCTCTCTCTCTCTCTCTGTGCACTCTGCTGCCGTATATATTTATTTGGGTGTTTCTTCAGTTGGTGGCATTTTTGTTATTTTCGCTCCACAAATGTGTCTTTCCCAACTCTGACGGTCAAAAGGCGTTGGTTCTTTTCCTGTTAAAAGCTCTTAGTACACCGTTTTTCAAGAACCATGATAAAAGTTCCCAACCCACGCCTGCCATAAACGACACGTCGTATAGAACTGGTACTTGCATTGCACTGTTATCAACCAGTCAGTCAACTTCCTTTTCTTCTTCTTGGTCTTATTATATATCAACCAGTCAAATTGCATTCTGCTCTGGAATGGAATGGTAGTTACTTTGAAAAGTAAGGTAGTTTTTGGTAAATTAGCAGACAAGCCATGGCCCGTTGGCTCCCATCCCATGCCATGAATCAGAGGAAAGTTGGTGGGTGCACCAAATACCCGTGCCTCAAATTCATATCCACCTCATTCTTGGGTACGTGGCTGTCCCTTTATATCCTCTGCCTTAATACGTGTTATGATATTCTTGTCATGCATGTGAACCCATGTAGATTGTAGGGGACCTGTATTTGGGTCCAAGGCCAAGCCAAGTGCAACTTAAATACCACTTTCAGGAGCCTAGCAATATTGAGTCCTCTGCATATTTTAATTTTTCATTGTTGCTTCGGGCGATTTCTAGACGTTCATCAAATGTGAGCCTCACATTCATCAACGAACAAAAGTCATACACGAGCACTTGTGTGTATGATTACTTTATCCCATTTTAATAATGCATAATCTTTGATTTCATGAATGCCACCCTAGAAAGACATCATATTCCCACCTTTTAGCTTTAGATCAGACAACAAAGATCACCCAATCAGTGTGATTCTGGACTTCTTGCTACTTACCCCATTCCATGGTGTTGATCTTGTGGGACCATAACCATTAATGAAATTTTAAAGAAAATGGAAGAAATATTATTCATGAGGAGAAAAATGGAAGATGGGTATGATATTTAGGAGGATGGCACCAAATCTTGTCCCCCCCTGCCCATTTTAATGGAATTTGAACTTTTTCAGAAATCCTTTGAATTGTTCCTCTGCACATTTCATATTTAAAAATAAGTTGTATTTTATCCCTTTGCGCCTTTCCTTCAAATTCTCCACTGTTCTCCACAGGATCTTATCACTTTCAGTTTTTGGTTTCAATTTCAGGCAGCAGACCTAGCAAAAATGGCAGGGTTACAGAGAAGCATATGTATAGGAAGACTCAAAGCTCCATCACTTGCCCATACGTTCTTCACCCCTCACTCATAAAAGTATCCAAGTTACCCAACAACATTGTTTTGTTGGATAGAATAGAAGAGTTGATTAGTGAAGACTTTAATTTTTCTGTTTTATTGTTTGGTTGTGTTTTGTATTTGCATGAAAGTTGGATTTTTATTATATTATTAGGGATAGGGCCAAAATACCAGTCATCATTGGGAATGATCAATTTTTAAAAAAAGTATAAGCGATAGTCTAAATTACAAAGGAGATGATTTTTAACACACAATCATGACCTCTGGTCTACAAGTCAATGTCTTTGTTCATTGGACTAAACCCCTTTAGTGAATTATCATTTGAAGAGATTTGATTCATTTCCTTAACCAACAAATGCAAAATTAAAGTCAAAGCCCACAAAATTAATGCTGCAGGGTAATGCCTTGGAGATTTAGTATATGTATGGATTAGAAACAACAGAAAATTGAGATGAGAGAAGAGAGTTAACAAGGAAGTTGAACAAAATGAAAAAAAAAAAAAAAAAAAAAAAAACAACATTTGAGGAGATTGGAAACAATCAAATGTCATTGTATAACTGTGAGCTTCCACTCCTTCAATAATGTACAGATCATACACTCAGAAAAATATGGCCAACCTGACAGCCCCTCAACACAAGGCATACACAATTATAGGAAATGAATGCAAAAGTTCAAAAACCCTTGTGGTTTCTTACGAAAAAGTTGATTTGTTAAGAAGCAGAAATTTCGGTGCAACAATGTGGATTGGATCAAAACTTGAGCAATCCATCTGTACATGAACAGGAACATGAACTATACAGGCAATCCATCCGTACATAAACTTGAGCATACAAGTTTGAAGTTGTTATCGTGCTTCCATGGCTGAAAATGTCAAAAGATTTTCAGAATGCACTTCACGTCTTAATGGTTTATCAACCTCTGTCATTAAGTTAGAATATGTAGGCTGTTTAGGCGTAGACAAAGTTGCCCCTTCATTGCTGAACATTGAAACAACATCTGACATGGTTGGCCTCTCTTCTGCACAATCTTGGACGCATAAAAGTCCCACCTGAATGCAGAGCGCAAGGCTATCCGTTGAACTTGAATCGACCAATGTCGAATCCATCAACTCCAAGCATCGCCCAGATTTCCATAAATTCCATGCCTTCAACAATTTTCACATTTTAACACCTTAGATAAAATAAACAGGGGCATGAGAATATAATAAATTCAGAAGCCAGGTGTTGCCACTTACATGTCCTAGTAAGTTCAAAGAATGATCTGACTCATGAAAGTTTGCATTCTTCCTGCCACTTACAATCTCCAACACAATGACTCCAAAGCTGAATACATCAGACTTTGTTGAGAAAAGGCCGTGCATCACATACTCAGGAGACATATAACCGCTGGTTTCAAACAAGGGGAAAAAGAGTCATTTGAGTTTTATCAAAAGAATATGCTGCATGACAAGCATATGTTTAAAATACACTAATGCAGGCATGACTAAATCTACCTGTGCGTATAAACATACAGAAGTTACTTACTATGTTCCAACAACCCGATTTGTTTTGGCTCGACATTCATTCCCGGATAAAATTCTAGCCAAGCCAAAGTCTGATATCTTGGGGTTCATATAAGCATCCAATAAGATGTTGCTAATTTTCAGATCTCGATGAATAATTCTTAATCTGGAGTACTTGTGAAGATAAAGAAGCCCTTGAGCAATCCCTTCAATTATGTGTATGCGCTGTGTCCAATTCAGTAGTCTTCGCTTTGTTGGATCTGCATGAGTTGCAATTTACACAGCATGAGAGAAACTGACAGCCAAAAATAAGATAGGGAATGGGCATATATGAATTTACAAACCAAAAATGAAGGAGTCCAAGCTTTTGTTGGGCATGTACTCATAGATTAATATCTTTTCTTCTCGGTGAATGCAACAACCCAAAAGCTTAACAAGATTTCTGTGCTGGAGCTTAGAGATTAACTGCACCTCATTCTTGAACTCCAACGGTCCTTGTCTAGAATTTTTGGAAAGCCTTTTGACTGCAATGTCATGTTCTAGTAACTTACCCTGCAACAAAGAGCAGATACTGGTTTTTTTAATTTTTTCCATCGAAACTTTGAATCTAATATAACAGATTATCAATGTATATAAATGATCAAAAAGAGAAAACAATAAAACCTGTCACCATATGCCTTATTGTTAGTTCTGCACACACACCTTATAAACAGGTCCAAAACCACCTTGTCCAAGCTTATTTGCAAGAGAGAAATTATTGGTGGATGTCACTATTAAGGAAAAGCTAAGAAATGGCAACTCATGATCCTTCTTCGTTCCAAGTTCTATAACATTGGGACTGCTTGCATTATCATCAGAGCTCAACTGCAACAATAATAACCTCATACTGTCTCTCATGCCATTATGGAAGCCATAAATTCCTGCTGTCGATACAGAGAAATAAGTCCACACAACATATTTAATTTGGCAAAGTTTTGGTATATGTTGGTCGACTCAGTTTGGTTAACGTACCTAAAGAGTTTAACTTTCTCCATAAACGATGCAGCAATAAGATCAAAATGAAGAATACCAAGGGAATCACCATAACTGTGACAACCAACAGCTTCCTATCTGAGGGAAAGAAAAAAAGCTCTTTCTCAGATTTTAGGTAGAGAAAAAGGGAGGGTGTTCACATCTTACCATCTAAAAACTTTGAAGGCATTCAAAATGAATAAAAAATACAGTGTTTCTTCTTATTATCATCTAAGTTTGAATAAAGGTGAAAGCTTACCGGATTTAGAAGCATTACCACGCACATAAACAGTGCTGTTCCCTGTCCCTACCAGTTTCAGAAGATCGCTTTTATTTCCATAATAAAGTTGACATAGAATTCCTTCATCTTGCAATGGCTTATATGCATATGCAACACATGAGCAATTGTTCCTGCACAATATCTCGCAGTCATAGGGATCTACATGAATTGGCCAGCTTAAAACCATTGAACTCGGCAGCGATCCTCTGGTGTTTGAGAAATTATCTCCACCTGAGCATGCTGATGGCATCGCCACCAAACAGCCATTAGAACTGCGTGCCATTGTGTCATCACATAGTGAATAATCCACAATCTCAATTTCCTGCCCTACCATCCTGAACTCATTAATCTCCCCATTTGAGGTTAACACAAACCATGAAGGCATGGTAGTGTTTTTGTTGTTAAAAGTAAGATAAATCTCTTTGCTATTCCAAACAAAGCTGAAATTGAGATTATCTGATGTGCTTTGGAAGAAGAACTTAAATTCATGGCCATCCCACAAGCCAATCTGTTGGTAAGCACCATCACTGCGCCAGACATTGAACTGAGTATTGTTTACAGGATCAATGCCTAAAGCATAAGAACCATCAGCAGGGACAGATGCGCTAAACCAGGATACTAGAAACTGTTTCCTCAACTGCTCAGTATTCATGTTAAACAACCCCAATTTCATTCCAGGAAGAAATGTATCTGTCGGATAATAGAAACTCTGCCACAAAATCTCTTCTCCTTCCATGAGAATTAGATTTCCCGAGTCACCTATTGTTGCACGTGTGTTATTGCTTGATGCAAGTGCTCCATAATTCAGAATAAACGGAACATTTCTTTGATCACTAATCACCATGTTCCCATCATACCTGATGGTGAGAAATACTCCTGAGGAACCCGGTACTCCTGGGAAATCCATAAAGGGGCTATCTCTATTTGCAACCCAAACTGGCTTTTGGTTCTTGTCATTCTTGAACCAGATTCCCAAGTATCCATTTGGTGCAGCATGGGAGCTGAAAAAGCCTAGCTCAAACACTCCACCAGCAGAAACCAAGGTTTCATTTCTATATAAATACTGTCCATGCCTGAGGGAGTCTGATGCATGAGATAAGCACACAAAGAAGCAGCTGAAGATACAGAATACAACAGAAAATGCTCTCCATGGTTTCATGTTAAACAGATTAAAGAGAGACAGCACTAGTATGATCCAAGTCGAAGTTGTCATGAGGCTTATTATACTAGTGACAACATTTCTTGATGCATCATAATCAGAAATGAGAGTCGAAATTCAACTTTAAAAAAATAGTCAAAATGGTAGACTTCTAACAATTCTTTGGAGTACGGTTTCTGTGAAGTGAAATTGTGAGCTAGATGTTGGGAACTTATGGTTTGGTGAATGATATTGCTCCGGTTTCGTTCCCTTTTCGCTGAAATGATGTTGGAAACTTATGTGTGGGGAATTGAAATGATGACAGAATTACAGCCTAATGAAGATTTAATTTTGTTTTTTCAATAAAATCCTATGGTCCAAACGAAGGAATAAACATTGTTGACCTCACTCCTAACTAAGGAGACCAGCAGTCCCTCTAAAATCCAAGAAAGTATTCACTATTTCTTGGCCAACGTTATGTGCATGAATATTTAGCATTGATATTATCTTTATCATATTCGCAAAAGTCTAACATCTTGTTTTTAGTTTCTCCCCTCCCTATGCTCATAATTTTTTTTAAAAAGTCTTTAAACACAAATGTTAAAGATCCATCACATTTTATGTTTAAATTCTGTTAAAATATATTACACGCACGTTATTTGTGAGTGACGACATTTATTCCATATTTAGATATGAAAAATGCTAGGCTTATCATATTTTTATACCACATTGTGTACCACCTCTCTAATAGAGGTGGGTCCCATTATTTGGTGGACTCCAAATCTATTAGAGAGGTGATGCACAATGAGCTTATCGTATTTTTATGTCACATTGTGTACCACATCTTTAATAGAGGTGGGGCCCATTGTATTGGTGGACTCCACCTCTATTAGAAAGGTAATAAACAGTGTTAGTATAAAAATATGGTAAGCCTAGCATTATCCCAATTGGTTTTCTTTTTTCTTTTTTCTTTTATTTTTAGAATTAAAAAAATATAACATGGGTAGTTATCTATATATATAAAGCAAAAGGCAGAGAATGGTGAAACATTCAAAATACCAGAAAATGCCATTGGTTAATGCAAACATTAAGAATTGAAATTATTAATTAAATGAGGATAATATGGTAAATGCACAATTTAAAAATTAAAATTAAAAGAAAATTCAGATAATGAGTCCTATTTTTATGGAACACAAATATCCATTATCTTTTTTAATTCTAAAATAAATTTAAATTTTTTTTTAAAAAAACCTCTCGCATGCGTGGAAGCGCGTGCAGAGAGGCTAGTGTTCCATAAAAGTAGGACCTATTATCTGATTTTATTTTAATATGAAAAAATGTGAATTTACCATATTATCTTCATTTAATTAATAATTTTAATTCTTAATGTTTGAATTAACCAATGACATTTTTTGGTATTTTGAATGTTTCACCATTTTCTGCATTTTGCTTTATATATATATATATTAACTTAAAAGCTTATCAATAATCCTGAAGGGTATCATTTTTGGGTTTAACAAAAACTCCAAATACATTAATTTAATAAGTCATATGAAATATTTTAAAGGAAAAAAGAAAAGAAAAAACAGTAAAGAACAATGGCAATCCAAACATAAAAAGCGTAGGAGGTCCCATACCAGTGCCAGTGTGCCACGCATTCCAAATTGAAACGGGTCCCCTCCGTGGGCCGGGTGGGGCTGATCTAATGGAAGCATCGGATAGCAACCAAACGGGCCTCTGTTTTCTTCTACGGCCCGCTTCATGAGCACAAGGGTCCACCTGGGAATTTAGGCTTAGCTTCATGGAATTGACTCCACGCTCTCCAGCTGTTTGAGAAATCGAACCTGCGAAACTCCAACCCTGTAAAAATGATTCCAAAGCCACTGCGCACCTTGTGCACAGTTGCTGCCGCACTCGTCGGCGGATTTTTCACACTGAATTTGGCTTCCACTGCCACTATTGGAGCGCTTCGGTTGGCCACCGAATCCAAAAGGGTAAGAAGACCAAAAACCCACCTTGGCATCTTTACCTTTCCAACTTTCGTCTCCTTTTGTTTGCTAAATTGCTCTCTTATCATTCCTTTTTTTGGTGGGTTTTGGGCAGAGAAAGATTGCGCTGCCTTGTGGGGTTTGTAGAGGGAAAGGGTTTTACATATGCAAGCTATGCAAAGGGAATAATACCATTGAATGGTCGCCTCTGTATGACCCAATTGCCATCAACCCCTGTCTTTGCCCAACCTGCGATGGAAATGGGTTAGTGAACACTGATACTGCTTGCCTTTAGTCTTTCTTTCTCCTCCTCATGTTGCTACAATTTGGCAATGAATTTTTGGGTTAGTGTCTTCAGCCAGAATTAAGTTTACATTTTCCCTTCTTATTGAGAAGATTAAAATGCTTGAGTGGTGTTTTGAAGTTTTTTTCCGTGGGATTTTGCAGGATACAACGCTGTCTGAATTGTGTAGGGAAGGGATACAATTGAGTTGTGAAAGAGGCAGAATGTACTTTTTAGTTCTCTAGTTTTTGATATCATAATCGTGTAATATGTCTCGTATCATCCATCCACTAAACCTTGTATCAATTATTAATTTGTCTTAGCCTTTTGAGATTATAAATCAACAGGATAACCCCCTCAACATGCAGTCACTACGTCTATCAAAAACTGGTTTGAGATTTGACCTAATAAGCTTTTGCAAGAAAAGAGAAAAGAGTAGGCCGAGAACACTTGAGAAATCTAGATTGTTGTGTGTATATGAAATTAAACTTGTTGAGGGTGAAATCCTTGAAAGTTGAAACTTGTATACGATTGTAATTTGCAGGAATTGTACAAGTGCGTAATTATATTTATGATCGTGAGTGACTTTGAGTCGTTGATTGCTATTGTTACTCGTTAATTGTGAATCGTTGATTGCTATTGTTACTCGTTAATTGTGAACTGATGGTGGGATTATATCAAGAGCTGGGCCAGACTGTGGCTCGGCCCAAACTTTCATTTTGTTAGCTTTTCCTATGTAACTCAAGCCCACAACTATCCAATTCTAAACCACAGCCCAAATTTTTAATATTTTAATATTTAATTCGTATACGCAAAGGGTAATGGACATCGCATCACGATTTGTCATCAGTGCACCTCCATGAGTCATCACTCCTCTCACATATCCACGTCACTAGAAACAAAACCTACGTGTTGATCAGATTTCGGGCCCCATCTAAAGCCGCCCCCCAACACCCCCCCCCCCAAAAACAATGTTATGATTGGGAGTCGTGGTGTTATGACACCGGGCCGCGTGTCACCTACCATCAAAAACCGGAAATGGCAAAAAATAAGGAGGAGGTTGAGCAGCTTTTGTGGCTTTCAGGTGGGAATGAAATACAGTGGCCCACGTATGCACATGGACATAGTAATAATAATATTTGGTTGGTTTAGAATTTTGAAGGTAATTTTTATTCCATTATCAGAGTTTTTGGTTTTGTACGAACTTCCTTTTTCCTTTTGAAAGGATTGATGTCCCAGTAGTTTGCAAACGTGTACGCTCGGCGCAATATAGCACAGGATTTATTAAATTGAATGATATATGTCGAATGCTGCTTTGACTGATGGTTTCCTAATTGGACTAAAAGACAAAAAAAGGGGAGGATATCTCGTTAGAATGTAACCGCCGGCCAACAGGCCAATGGAATGGCACCATGCAATGGGAAAGAGAACATTTTCATTGCGCTTGTAAATTAATACCCTTGCATGCCTTCTTATTTTCTAAAATGCCCCTTTGTCAATTAAAAATTATGGTTAATCCACTAATAAACGATAACCACCTCTTGGTTCGTAGAGTCGTATTCCGTTGGGGAGCATCTAGGTTTATTTGTTTGTTTCTCAAACTCCCTTATTCCTTCCAGGATCAATAGTTTCGCTATAATTATTATACTTGGTCATTCTTTACTTTCTTTGTATAAATAAAAGGGAGTGGTCCGATAGTAAAAAAATTAATCAATCTCAATTCATTTATAGAAAGAAAAATATATATATTATGCGATAAGTATTGAGAATGCTATCAATGATCAGTATGAGACGATGATTGAAAAAATAATACTTGGAAAGTAATTTTGTTTGCAAAGGTTTTGTGAGGTGCCTCTAAAAAATCATGATAGTAGAAAAAAAAAAACCAAAATAATCCACCATTTGAGGGCTGAGAATAAATCCCGTGTCTATTGTGATTAGATTTGGGGACTACAAAATCAGATATGCAGTATAATTCCCTTATGATTGGAAGTTATTATTCCATAAGAATCATAATAATAAACGGACTTCAATCTTAAAAAAAGGGTGCTTCCTTATCTTCTTATAAACTCTGTATTTAATTGATTTTTATTTAGCCATTTACATGAATCCAAAAAGGAAAAAATAACAAAAAGAAAGGGAGAGAGTAAGTCACAAGATTCCCACACAAAGTCTTGTATTGGACTTTCAAAAGGCAAAATCAAAAGAAAAAAATGTATTTAGGTTCATTTCACAGAAAAAGAAGAAGATGAAAAAACCTATAATTAAGTCTTGTCCAAATCAGATTTGGAGTTATCATAATATATATCAACCTCAACTCAAGTTGTAAAACCACAAACTCAACAAATTTAGTAAACTGACATGAAAAAGAGTGGCAACCTGGAAATTTCAACCACTTCTCAGGGTAAGGACTTGAACCCTGGCACACTCCCATACAATACAAGTATAAACTCTCACACTCTGTTTCTCAACACACCCCAAGAATCACTCACTCTCTCTATGTCTACGACATCCATGAAAGAGCCACCTCTCTCTCGTCGCACAAGGCCCACTTCTCAGCCCAAGAAGCTCAAGCTGGTGTGCAGCTTCAATGGCGCCTTCCAGCCTAGACCACCTTCCGGGAAGCTCCGGTACGTCGGTGGTGAAGCCAGAATCGTATCCGTCGACCGAAACATCGGGTTCTCGAAGCTCCGATCAAAGATTTTGGATCTTTGCCCCAATATTAATCCCTCGTTTAGCCTCAAATACCAGCTTCCCGGTTCCGGCTCCGACTCCGCAACCTCCCCTCTCGTCCTCATCGTCTCCGACGACGACGTTCGGTGCATGATCGACGAGTACGACAAGCTCGAGCTCGACGGTAAGTCCGCGAGGCTCTGGGTCTTTGTTTGTAGCAATGGCAACGATAATCTTAATGTTCATGTTAATTGCGTGAAAGGACTGAAATTCAGTAATGGGTTTGAGTCCGAGAGCCCAAATATTGAGACCCATCATTTGGGCGGGGCTCCGATAGATGATAAGGTGGCGGTTAAAAACCCAGGGGCTGTACGGTATGGTGATGAGTCGCTGAGGAAGATGGTGTTGAAACAGCAATTGCTAGCAAAGCAATCGGCTTTAGGCCGTGGTTTTGGTGTTAATGAGAGTGATATGGAAATGGGTTGCTTTGGCGAGAGCCAAAAGTGTGCTTCATATGAACGTCCACCTATAGATTTAGGCCCTGAACAGCCAGTCTCGATCAACAGAGACTTGTTGGCTAACAGAGTAGGGAGTAACTGGGGTAATAATCAAGTGCAGTTTTCAGTGTCTCGGTCCAATCTATTGAATCCCAGATATGGGAATTTGCGTGTTGAAACAGATAGTTCTGGGCAGTGTTGTTCGGCGAGGTCGGGTCAGGTTTCCTGTAATGGGGTTGGGATGTATAGTCAGTCAGTCCCTGCAACACAGTGTTCGAAACCAATGAATTGTTCTTCGGGTATGAAACCAACTTGTAATTGTTGTAATGCTAAGAAGGATTTGGGAAACTCTGGAGTGGTTGGGATTAGCTATCTGAACAGAGAGAACGTTAAGCCTTGGGAAGCCAATTGTTATTCAGTGAAGGATCAATTGAGTTGTCATTATAGTGGTGAATCACTGGGGGGAACTGTGTATCCTGTCAAGTCTTCTTATGCCGGAGATAAGGTGTGTGGTGGCTTTAATAGCAGCATCCGTAACCATAGATTCGGTGTGAATGATTCTAGAATTCAGCGGTGTTATCAATACCATGTTCGGAATCATCATCGGAACAACATAGCTGAAATGGGGAACAACAGAACAAAGCAGGGGATTTCAGTACGGAAATGCTACCCCGGGCTCAGGCCAAATTCGAACATTGCAAAGCAGGGGCAGCCAATGAGAGCTCACAATCTAAATTCATGGAGGCATTGTTATGGTTTTTCTGAGCAAACAATGGAAGAAAGGGTGAGGATGATGGATTCTAATTCAGTGAAAGACAGTTACTTGATGGATGTCCTATGTGGTAATGAGAAACCGAGTAAATGGGGAGGCCCTGCACTTCCACAGCATAGGAATCTAAATCCTGAGGAATCCCTTTTAGGTTGTTATGGTGCATTGACTGGTGTGGTTGATCAATCGCTCTTGAACTCTGATGCCACTGAGAGTTCGGGCCCATCTGTGAGGAGAATGGACATTCTGGAAGATCTCTTAACTGGTTCTGACTTTGGGAACTGTGAAGGTCCATATCGGACTTCATATGAAAATTTTCATGCAGTGCCCGTCAATTGTGACCTTGAAAAGGAGGTGCGTCTGATGGACTCTCAGAAGGTTGCCGACACCTCTGGCTTACCCAGTGAAGTGGGATGTGGCATTGGAATCACATTGGAAGGTGATAACAAGTTGCCTAATGGAGAAGCAGTCATCAACTCTGTAATCAATTGTGAAAACGGCACTAATGGCATTCAAGGTTCATATAGCGGAGTAACATCTTCAGTGAGTATTTCTTTGCACAACCTTTCACTGTCATCATCCAAAGAAGCGGAAGCTCCTCAGCTCTCTTCTCATGCTAGCAGTGTTGTGTCTTCTGATGTCTTGCTAAAACCTCAATCAAAGCCTATAGATCTCATGGATGAAGGACAAGTTACCTCAGGCCATCTAGTTGATGGATCAAATGGAGTTGCATCTAATCCTTTCTCCCAGAATTCTGCCAAGAAAGAGAAAGATAGCGTGCAATATGAGGAGGTTCAGCAGGATCCTTCATCTAGTATAAGAATTGATGGAAAGGTAGTTACTTGGAAACCATTTATCTCATTTACCTCCAACATATAAGAAATCAGAAAAGAAAAAGAAACATCTGTTTTAGTTTTTTATTAGCTTTACTATTTGACTATTAGTGGTAAAATTTCCTCAGCTTTGACTTATGATTCTGATTTCTTAGGCCAACAATGGAGAAAGTCTTGAATGCTTTAAAGTAAATGGTGGAACCTCCAGTGATCCGGCTGCGTTTTATACTCATCTGGCCACTCGAGAGCTGCAGGTAACTTTTGAACATACACAATTTTTGCTTTATAAGCTTATGGAGAGTGAATGGAATGTATAGATTGAACGTTTGTTTGCTCCTTGTTATGCAGACTATAAAAAATTCTGACCTTGAGTTCATAAAAGAACTTGGTTCGGGAACATACGGAACTGTTTACTATGGAAAGTGGAAGGGATCTGATGTTGCTATAAAAAAGATTAAGCCCGGTTGCTTTACTGAAGGCACAGTGAAGGAGGATCGATTGGTAATTATTTCATTCCCACGACATTCCCATTATGATAATTTATTTATTTTTTCTGTTCTTCCCTTTTCACGAATAAAAAATTTATCTTGTTTTTATTCTTGCATGGAGTAGAAAGAAAGAAAGTGAGGAGAGGAAAACATCTGATACATTATTTATCTCACTACTATAGTTAATGCATATACCTGCATGCTATCTCATGTGTTAACTCTTTCTGTTTACTTTCTGCAGCTTGCTGACTTTTGGAAGGAAGCTCGCATACTAGGCCAGCTTCACCACCCAAATATTGTGGCATTCTATGGTGTAGTGTCAGATGGACCAGTGACAAATTTGGCAACAGTGACAGAGTACATGGTGAATGGCTCTTTAAAACAAGTTTTGCAAAAAAAAGATCGGTAAGATAGTTTTATAGCATAATATAAGGTTCTTTCATCTTCTTTTTCTTTTTTGGGAGTCAAAATCTAGCATAAATGTATATGTATTGGTAAAGCAATCCAAGGATTTGATCATTGGAGTAATATGACTGGTTTCTCAATCTTTAATATTGGCCTGGAGATAATCTTGAACAAATTCCCTCTAGTTATGATTGAAAGCCTTGCATCCTAATCTAAAGAGCATGAACAGTATGCTGTCATTCAAATGTGGCACTGATTACTAGTTTCTCTTCTTATACAACTACAATTCTAAAATTGTGGTGCATATTCCCCTCCCTTTTCCTCGTACATTCGCATTGACCATGCAATGAATAGGTAGCAATGCAGTATAATCATTTTCTTATGTTGCATTTCTGATTCACAGAACTATTGATCGTCGAAAGAGGCTGATTATAGCAATGGATGCAGCTTTTGGTATGGAATATCTTCATGAGAAGAGCATTGTCCATTTTGATTTGAAATCACATAACTTTCTCGTGAATATGAGGGACACTCAGCGCCCAGTGTGTAAGGTATGCAGCCTGGGAAGCGTTTTTGGTAGTTTTTATTAGAATTTCTTCTACCTTTATTCTTGTTATTGATGATTGATCCATGACGATTTGGAAGAATACTATTGCCTCCATATATTTCTGTTTTCTTTCCCCTTGTAATTTGAAATATCAACTTAATCTATTCAGGTTGGTGATCTGGGTTTATCAAAAATCAAGCAGAGGACACTTGTTTCCGGTGGAGTGCGAGGTACCATACCATGGATGGCTCCAGAACTTTTGAACAGCCAGAACAATTTGGTGACAGAGAAGGTAAAGGATGGTCATTTTTCAAATGCTCAGTTATGTTTATGTTTTAATTTTTTTGTCAATCACATTACGGATATTCGATGATTTCTTTGATACTTTATATGTAGGTTGATGTGTACTCATTTGGAATTGTGATGTGGGAACTCTTGACTGGGGAGGAACCCTATGCAAACTTGCGCTCAAAGGAACTAATAGGTAAGCATTAAGTTAATCTTACCAAAAAGAAAAGAAAGAATAGAAGTTCTACTACTAGCTTGTTTTCTTGTTTATGGATGATCAAAGTTTGTTTACAACATTTTCTTGTGATGTTTTCAGCCGGTATAATCAAAGGCAGTCTGCGACCTGAAATCCCAAGCTGGTGCGATCCAATGTGGAGATCATTGATGGAGAGGTGCTGGTCATCTGATCCTGACTCTCGGCCACCCTTCTCAGAAATTGCAAAGGAGCTACGTGCCATGTCAGCTGCCATGAACATCAAGTGACAACATTGAATCTGACCTTACATGCTGAACTATGAAATCTGTCCTGTAAATACGTTGGGACTACCAGGAAGTGCACATGCTGAGACAAGGTTAAGTTTTGCCGTCCACTGTCTTGTGCAACCTAAAGAAAATCTTGCAGTAGGGTTAGCCAAGCTGGATGTCATTTTTTGCAATCACCGGTATGTAATAGGCTAATAGGTAGCGTATAGTAGGCAGAGGCTGAAGTTTGTGAAAGAAAGTTCTTCAGTAGTTGGATGGTCCTAAAAGTTTGTCTAGTCTTTAAAGAACAGGGCATGACCTTGATTGTTATGGCTTGCAATGGTCATGGCCTTGCATCGTTGCATAGAATATAGATACTGTATAGAACATATACCAAAAAATTTTCTTTTTCCCACTTAAGATGTGAATTGGGATGGCAAAATGTGATTTCTATATGGTGGAGAGGAATGTTGCAATGAATCTAAACCAATGGATTGGAAAAGGATACTTATTGGACATTGAATTATCAAATACAGGTTCCACTGGGGTCCTGCATGTGCATTGGAAGGTCCGTGTACATGTCTTAGTTTTCCTTGCTGTCTGTGCTTGTGCCCCTCCCCTCAAAAACGCCTAAAAATTGCAAAACCTCGCTGGCCTGTCAGTTTTCCTACCTACCTACTGCATGCAACCATCAATGAGCTTTCATATGTAAATCCTTCTATAATCATTATTATTCTTTCAAGTGCAAAAGAGTGTTGCATTGCAGGGCCTTGTGACTCTAGTGGGTAAAAACATTTATTCTTGCACTCTATGATTTTAATTTAAAAGAAAAGAAAAGAGGAAGTTGGATTCGTTCTCTCCCAACTCTTGCATTTATAATCTCACAACTGAGGTCTATCGGAACCATATTTTTTCTTATTAGGAACTTTTTAAAGTGGCTTAAATGGAAAGAATCAAAGATCATAAGTTTCCTTATAATTATTAATTTATCATTCAATTATATCTTTATTCTTCAATTCAACAATACAACAAATTTTCGATAAGAGTTTAAGCTAGACCCAGTAACAAATGGCATTGACTTACTGACCAATGGTTTCAGATTCGAACCTTCATGACACCTTGATAGTGTGTATGTGTGTAAGAAACTTCTATTTCCTTTGTTGTTTAGACTATCATTTATATTTTAATTTCTTTTATTATTTTACTCTAAAACCTTCTTTAACAAAGTGAAAATTAAACGACACTAAACCTATTAATCATAAGCATCAATTCTATCCTTAAATAATAGCCTTAAACAATCAGAAAATGGCTTACCACATAAGGAAATCATATTATTTGATTAGTTTCTTATTATACACTCGTTATAGTATTATTAGTTGAATTATTTTCTTCATGAAAAAGAAAAAGATTTCGACTCTATACATATAGGAGGGCTTTTTCATTTTATTTTATATTTTCATCTTTGTAAGTTCTTATTAATTCAAGGGATTAAAGATCAATTTGAAGAAGACGAAGATTGGCTTCGAAAACACTAAAAGAAGGTATGAACACTAACCCTAATTTCTCAATTAGATTACATCTTATAACTTAGCAAATTTTAAAGATTATAGTTTGTTTTCGAGGAAATTTCAAAAGTTTTCGTTGCATCAAAGCTCTATTATTCTTCACCAAAAAAAGAAGAAGCTATGTTCTTCAAAACGTAACCATTAGTTCCAACATCAAGAATATCAATTTTAATTTGAAAGGACCACTAAATTCAAGTTAATGGAAATAGTTGTACACCAAGAATCAACATTATATTTTTCTTTATAGAAGGTGAAATTGGACACAAAACTATGTATACATAAGCGAATGCTTTCAACTGCTTAAACTATAATACAATCATTCTATGACATATTTACTAATCTGTAACCGGAGTTAAAATAAATAAAATAAAATAAATTTAGGTTTTAGCTACAAAAAAACTTTCACTTTTGGAAAAAGTCAACACTTTTTCAAAAAAAGCAGAAAAACTTCTCAACTTTCAAACTAAATACATGCAAATGTAAAGGATTCTTTAAAAAATCCAAAAATAAATAAGGGCAATTTTATCCATTTTAATTTCTTTTAAAAAATTTCTCCCTTCTTTGTGTGATCTCGTGTTTATGGGCTCAATTTTATGATGAGCTCATTTGTTATCATCACCACCTTTGAAGCGGCATCTGCCTCCAAATACAACAAAACGGCGCCGAGTTCAATAATCATTCAAACTTTTGAAGAGCAATAAAAAACAATCAATTTATAAAAAAATAAAAAATAAAAACGCCAGGTCGAGGAGATGAGCGAACGCGAGTGGTCCACGTCAGCTCAGACCCAACAACACACCACCATGTCCCCGTATATACAAATACATACATACAATACGAAAATGATGTATTATATTAGAATTAGAGTATATATACGCCCTCTCGGTTCCCAGTTGCATTTCTTTTCTCTCTCGCGGTAGCTGCTGCTGAATCAGTTACCCTAGAAAGGCTGCTTCTCCAGCGCTATCTCTCTCCCTCTCTCTCTAAGGGCTCTGAGCAATCAGCTGCTTGATAAGGCTTCTAGAGTCTCTGCCGAGTCAAATCCAATTGAATCGGTATTTCAAGTTGGGGTTTTGTTTTTCCCAATTTCAATCTGGTAATTTTTCTAATCCTTACCTAATTTCAGGTCCGATTTTAGCTGGATCTGAACGCTTTGGGGTGCTTATCTCGGTACATGTTTTCTCGACTGGGTTTCTGTGCTCCGTGTTTATTCTAGTTAAGTTATTTTTTAAAATAATTTTATTATTATTATTATTGGGGCCTTTGGAGGTGGATAGGTTTGGGGAAACGGTGTTTTAATCCCTGGAATTTGGAGTTCGACCTGGTGTTTTAGCTTAATATTCGCGGAATTTGAACTTTTAGGCTTTTCTATTTGTTTTGTAGAAGCTGTGAAATTGGCGTTGTTTTTGCTTTATATGATGACTTTCAATGACGAAAAAGTAAGGGTGTTTTGTTGCTTCATTATTCATGTTTGGGCTGATTTTTTTTTTTAATGGTGCGTTGGGTTGTTTTGATTGGTATCGAGATATACCCATCCGTGGTTGGTCCGTAACTATGAGTCGTTCAATATCACACCTGAGGTTTTCAATCTGTAATCAACATACAGAGTTTCAATCCTTGTTTTTATCCAATTATACTACACTTGAGGTTCAGGAAACAAAAAGAAGAGATGGAAATTACTTATGTTGATTCCATAAATGAAAAAAATGGCCAGTTTTGTAGTTATGCGATTGCGGGAGGTGCGTCCCAATTTTAAGTGTGATTTATAGTTGTCAAAGTAGGAGAAGTATATTGATTTAGTGGTTATCTTTGTGTTGTGAGTTTTTAAATTGTTTTTAAAATATATTTAATTTTTTTAATGGCAGTGTTTAGAATCTTTGTTTACAGGTATTCTTGAGGCTTGTGCATGACATTACAGGTTCTATACTCATAGTAATATTTACCAACTCATTGTTTAATAGGATATTCCCAATTACTATGATTGTAAACTTGTTTGTTCATATGCCTTTAATCATGGTGGTGATGGCTTAAGTTCGTGGATGGACTTGAGAATTTATTTGCTTGTTGAATTTGTGCTTGATATTTTTTTTATCTTTGTAATTGTTGTGGTATTCACTTAAGCTCAACATTATCTTTAATCTGTAAATTAGAATGTTGTTCTAATACTTGTGTTAATTTGGTCTTTTTTTAGTTTCAATAATTTTGCTACTATCACTTGGAGAGAGGGTGAAGTATCTTTGAGAGCACAAAATGCCCAAGGATAGAAGGGGCCGATCTGTGTCTCGTGATAGGTATAGAGCATCTCCTTATCCATGCAGCTCCAGTCATACAAGGCGGCCGCCACCCAAAATTCCTTCAGAAACTGAGGAAAATGTGAAAGAATGGGAAGACACCAGGTGCCCTGTTTGCTTGGAGCATCCACACAATGCAGTTTTACTTATATGTTCATCCTATGAGAAGGGGTGCCGCCCTTACATGTGTGACACAAGCTACCGCCATTCAAACTGTCTAGACCAGTACTGCAAGTCATTTTCAGCAGAAACCTCACCAACTGTGCCACCAGAAGGAGAAAATCAGATTTTAGATACTCAGTCATCTCCAGCTGAAACTCTTGAATCAACAATTACTCATGTGCAAAATGATAGAATTGAGGAAGAGGCCCCCACCATGAATCCCATAGCCTGTGAGCATGAGGCACAGCCAAAGCTTTTGTGCCCCCTCTGCCGCGGGGAGATAAAAGATTGGATAATCGTGGAGCCTGCTCGTTGTTTCATGAATGCAAAATCAAGAAATTGTTCTTGCGAGACATGTAGTTTTATTGGAACCTATGCAGATCTTAGGAACCATGCTAGGTTGGAGCACCCACAAGCACGCCCATCAGAGGCAGACCCAGAGCGACAGCGTACCTGGAGGAGTTTGGAACGACAGAGGGATTTTGGTGACCTGCTTAGCACACTCCAATCTTCAATTGGAGAGGATAGGGGTGATGATAGCAGTTTGCCAGTTGATGATGGGGGTTGGTTGACTGTAGTCTTTCTAGTTCGAGTAATTCAACCTGGGGCCAGTTTAAGGAGCAGCACTTGGTCTGGTCCCAGAAGAACCAGAGCACAAGTTAGAATGAGAGGGAGAGCTACCACACTATGGGGGGAGAGCTATGATGGCGAAGCTGCATCTGCTTCTAGAGAAGAGGATAATGATTCTTCAGATGGCAGCACAGGTGCTAGGAGGCGTAGCGCGCGCCTCCGGCGACGGACAACACCAGACAACCAGCCATGATTGCATATGTATGAAGAGTAAGTTTGCTCCAATTCTGTATTCAGGAGCTGTCAGTGGTGTACTGATTGTCAAAATTCTGATTTAAAGAAATGTATGTGATTTAGCGAATGAAATGGAAGCTCGTTTCCTTCTACCCTGGAGCCTGTTCTACTGAGTTGTGGAGCAGAGTTGCTTGGTATGGTAATGCTGATAAATGTCAGGCTGAGAGTGAAGTCCTGAAAAAAAACTTCAAACCAGTTTATATATATTTATTTCACGGTCTTCCCCACTTTACCTCTTTGTGCTGATGAACACATTGAATTCGTCAATTTGCGTTATTTCCACGTTTATAAACTCACAAGTTCGATTAGAAGGGCTTTTGCCAAGTCTGTCTGTTTTTTGCAGAGCATTATTGCCTAGCCAGGAATTGAAGAAATATAAATATACCCACTTCATCGCTTGTTGCAGAGCATTATTTCCTGATTCAAATAAATATAGCCTAAATAAACAAACAAAGCAACCAATTGGAACTTCGAAGTCGACAATATCATAAACTCAGTATAGCCGAACCGGCGCCGGTTTTTCCATTTCCCCCGCTCTTATTGTAACAAAATGTCGTGTTACGGTCAAAGACCAGAGTGCGACTCCTTACTCACACGTGACTAATCTTGAGCAAAGGAATTTCTCACGAGAAGGGTGTTCCAAAATTGCGCGCTATGTGTCAGACCTCCGCCCGAAATTCACAATCCGTCAATGACAGCCAAGAGTTTTCAAAAAACAACCTGGTCCAAATTTAAAAAAGAAAAGAAGAAAAGAAAAGAAAGAAAGAAAGAAAGAAACTCAACCCATGTCTTGCCACTTTTGAATTGATTTTTTATTTTTTTTCGTCTAATTTATTCCTCCAAAGTCTCAAAGCTTTCATCTTTTTCCGCTCTGGCCGGAAACGGATCTCCGAACTGAAGGCTCTTGTTAGTCTCTCTCCTCCCCCCTCTCTCTCTCTTCTCCGATGGACTGAGAAGGGAACAAAAGCAAAGTTGAAATCTTGGGGTTGTTTTGGAATTTCGAAAAGAATTGGGGTAAAATGGGGGACGAGAGCACCTCCCACTCGGTCTCTCAACTTGGCGGGATTGATGGGAACAAAAGCTGTGAGACCCAGGTGGTGTTGAACGTCTACGACCTCACCCCTCTCAACAATTACACCGTTTGGTTCGGCCTCGGAATCTTTCACTCTGGTATTGAAGGTGAGAATTCTTTCCTTTTTGTTCTTTCTTTCGTTCTGCTATGTGTTCAGGCGATCTGGGTACGGTTGCATTGTGTTATATGCTGTGCTTTCTTTTTTCTTTTTAGTTACTTTGTCGATTCGTTTCTTTCCTTTTCTGGGCATTCCGTATATTTTGGATTGGATTGTATATATTTATTCTAAAGATTGGCACTTTCAAGCTTAAATGGATACGAAGGATGTGGGATTTGTGGGCTTGCATGTTTCCTGTTTGCAGTTTTGAAGTTTACGTTTTTGTTTATGTATATGGTGTTTAAAGCTGGTAGGTCTACATCTGGTTATGTTTCACTGATTTCAGACCCAAAAATGAATTAAGAATTTAGTTATTGAAAAGGTATGAATGTGCTTGCATCTAATGCTAAGTTATTATTGTACTACGTCATATAGTAGTTAGATATGTAGCAGCAAGAATTGAAAATGATATTGGGATGTAGTCTAGACTCATGTCGTTCTATACCATTTTGTTTGCAGTTATGCTGATCTAGTTTTACAAAGTGCATTAAATTTTCCATATGCTTTTTTTTATTTGTTTACGTTTGGTTATGAAGGAAAAGATCTGCCAATTGGAAAGTACTGGATATGTGGGTGGGTGGGTTGGGTTGGCTGTGGGTGTGTATCTCTGTATTGAGAGCTCTCGATGTGGGAGATGATTTTCTGGTTGATTAACTAAAAGTTACTAACTTTGAAGAAATAACAATTTCTCGTGATATAATGTTATTATAAGCTTTTTTGAGAGTAGTTTTTACAAAACAAACTGAAATCCTCTGTTCTGAAAATTGCTCTGACTGATCACTGACTTCTTTTAATTCTCCTTTATTTCCTTTATTAAAAAAGGAGAAGAATCTGTTTAACAATATCATCTTTCTCTTGTATGTAACAGTCCATGGCAAAGAGTACGGTTTTGGAGCCCATGACTTCCCAGTCAGTGGAGTTTTTGAAGTGGAACCAAGGAGCTGCCCAGGTTTTATTTACCGGTGTTCTGTTTCACTTGGCCGCATAAATATGCATCCCTCTGAATTTCGGACATTTATTGAGAATGTTGCTTCAGAGTATCATGGGGATACCTATCACCTCATCTCCAAGAATTGCAACCATTTTACGGATGACATGGCATGTAGGTTGACACAAAAACGGATTCCCGGATGGGTGAATCGGCTCGCTCGGCTAGGTAGAGATAATATTTTCTACTGACTATTGTAGTACTCCTTTATTTCATTAGTGTTTGATCTTTATTTACTTCACTGCTGCAGCCTTCTACTGAGGGTTTCAAGTGTTGAGGTCCATGAACATAATCTGAAAGCAATTATGTGTTTGCTGGAAATAAGATTGCTCATGTCTGTTTGCATCATATTTGACTTGATTAAGTCAGTAAGATATTATCTTTGAGACGACTATGATTACTTTGCTTACACAGGAACAAGTTGCTTTATGTTTGTCCATGTAGGACTATAGGAATGCCTTTCAAAACTCCATCCTTTGTGATGGCTTTTACTTTAGTGTGACTCCGTGCATGAGGGTTTGGATTGCGATGCTTTGCTTTGTGTCTTCATCTTATGTCATATTCTGTGTAATATAACTGAGATGGCCTTTACTTCTCACGGGCATGATTTATTGCTTGAAACACTGTCGTAAGTCCATGTTTTGGTTGTAATTTCAGGTTCTTTGTGCAGTTGTCTTCTTCCTGAAAGCCTTCAAGTGACTACTGTTAAACAGATACCTGAATACCATCATGAGTCTGGTGATTATTCTCATTCTTGACTATTTTCAACTCGATATTAGAGTGTTTGTATCTCTGTGTTGTCTATAGTTGTTATATCATTAACATTTGAAACCTGTTCTGTTGCTTTTCTGGGTGGTTGTGACCAGAAGAAGATGATACCGAAACTCTATCAATCACCACCCCTCGTGTATCAGAGGAATTGGATGATGATCAAGAGAAGCGCCTGCTGTCACCATTGGCTGCAATGTCTCCGGTGGCTGGAAGTGGAGATGTGACTTTTGTTAAAGAGGCTCACAAGTGAAACAAACCCAAAATTTTTGGAAAGAGTGGAAGGATTCAGCCTTTTTGAAAAAGGGCTGTTGGGCCCGCCGTTGTTATGGATGGTTTACTTGGTAGGGAAGTACCTGCTCCTGTTTTCAGAAACAGAGCTGCCTGAACTGTATTCATTGTTGGTATGCGAAGTGTTACAAGCAATGCGATTTAAGTTTTGAATTATATCTTTCTCATATTTTTTGCCACGGTTTTGCTTTTATTTTTTATTTTTTGAACCGAGGAATCGGAAAGTAGATCGTAGTTTGTGTGTGACCTTATGATTTGTGCATGAAGGCTTTGAACAGGAGCTGTTTTTGCAAGTGGAAATGAATCTGTCTTTAATTTCTTATACAATCTTTACAGGTGGAAATGAATCTGTCTTTAATGTCTTCAATAACCCCTGGTTCTCTCTGTCAAGAGTATGGACGGTAGACAATTTTTGTCAAGCTCACACGTTAAGGTCAAAGTATCAGCTCATGTCCAGCCAGCTTTCTTGCAACTATGGATGTGGGCAATTTCAGTGAGAGAACTACCTTTTACTTTCATACGACATGTTCTTGATTCAAATAATGAACGTCGTTACTACATACGAATATGGATTTATCTAGTGCCACCAGCCAAACAATAACAAGTCATAAAGGACAAAATAAGTCATACTGAGACCAAAACCACTTAAATTCTTGTTTCTTAACACATTCCCTTCAATTTCTTCCTCTTGATGTTGCTTGAGATTTCTCATGGGGTCATACTATGAAGAAATCCCCTCAAGCCCCAATTTTGACAAAAGCCAAGCACAAACTTCATCCATCTCTTCGGGAACTGTATAATGACCAAGCCTGCATCCCCAAACAAAACATTCTTTTACTTCCTTTAACTAATAATTTATATGCAAAACTTTTAACACATAATGTCTAAATCACATACCCATTGTAGGCTTTGAATGCCACATTCTGATAGCCAGTTGAACTCAAAGCCTGTGAAGATTTCTCACCAAACTTATAAGGAACCACATCATCACCTGCAATAAATCATATCAGTAAATATCTACAACAGAAAATCTGGTAAACCAGCTTAGTTAGTACAGCAGAACCTACACCAGAAGAAGATGCTAGAGCAATGGATGCAACTCCTCTTCAATGATGACATACGCGAAAGGCAAATAAAACCAACAATATCTATGTATGAGAGGTAATCATGATTACCTTTTCCATGGCATAACAGAAGCGGCAAGGAGGCAGCACGCCTCCTAGCATCATCTACTTCTTCTAACTTCTTACTCAAGGTCCTGAAAAAGAATAGGACTTGTAACTATGGACAATTAATTAAACTGCAAAACAACGTAGATGGGGTCCAGCTAAGATGGGGAGGAGAGTGTTAGAAATCAAACTTGGAACATGGAAGCCATCCGCTTAGTCCGACAACTGCACTCAGATTGCATGGGTATGGATTACCATTCCCGTATTTTCTTAGAGTAAAGCAAGTAGCAGAGTATAGGGCAGTAGCTGCACCCATACTAAACCCTCCAACTCCAAGTTTAACTGTAACAGAGAAAGCTTGACTTAATTACTTAATTATATCAAAATTCACCAACGGGTAAAAATATGCTTCAAAGTTCAAAAGTATAGGGTATTAGAACCATCCATAAACATAATTTTGTAGATGAAGCATCTAGCAAAGATTTTACTTTGACAAAAGCTACCCTTAATTTACAAGCTCATAAAAGAATCTTGAACCTGCAGAGAAGAGGGAAGGGGTATAATGATTTGAAGTTGTCTTTTCAAGATATCTCAATGATCAAGAGGAGCATTGAAATCTTTAAAGGCTTCTCTAAACATTCACAGAGACGCATTTCAAACAGAGTATATCAAAACCCGGAGAAATCATCAAATGCTAAAATCCAGAGAGAGGAACCTACTGTCATCAGGCTCTGTTGATAGCAAATTTGCAACATGTGCTGCAGAAGCATCCAAACCTTCTATATCATCTGGAGCATCTTCTGAAAGTTCTCCAACATCAAACCCTGTTTTAAATCATAAAAGTAATTAGGGTACTTGCAATGACTTTCAATTCTATTACTCTATCAGCAAGATGATATTTTCTTTTTTCTGTGAGTATCTATGAGGATGATGGTAATTAGATCAATTGTTTTTCCTTCAAACAAGATGCTGCTCGTAGATGATTAGATATTGCTGAACATACTTCATGTGGTGATACATTAAAGAGACAAAAAAACTTACAAGCAGTGGAAGGAAAGCCACCAAACACTTTAATTGGTTGAGTAGGAGCGGTTGGACAAATCCATTTAATCTGAATCATTATTTTCACCATAAATTATGACTATATCAATAATGAGAAAATTCAACTTCCAATAGTTCAAATGTAAAATATTCTTACATTTGGAAGAGGGAGGGTCTCCAAGAGCTGGGACCAGCTGCCAAAGAGAAAAATTTAAAGCTTAAGTGCATATTAAAGCAAAATGGATAAATCTCATATCAAAATATCACGTGATTCTCTAGAAGCAATTCAAAAATAGATTTTACTCCTCTTTGAAGCAGGAACTTAAAAATAAAAAATAGTCACTTAAATGAAAAACTTCCTCAGTTTCACGATTATTGTGCAGGCCTCTAAATAAAACAGTAAAATAAGCAATGGGGACAAAGTAACACCTTGAACCATTATCACCAAGACCATGTAGCCAAACTACAGTGGCCTGGTGTTTGCCTTTAGGTCTGACTACATAGGTTCTTCCAAACTCAAATACCCTTCTAACAGTTCTACCACCTGAAATCAGGTTACAATCAAGTTTAATGAGACAGGATAGCAAAGAAGAAAACCAACTGAATCTCGTATATCTCCACACAAAAAACAACTAATCAACTGCTCAATACCAATATTGAAAACCCAGGCAAATTGATATGTATAAAGGAAAGCCCAAAATCCTCATCGAGAAATGGGAAGAATCAAACAAGCATCCTGAATCTTATAATATGAACAGGGGTGACCATTTTAACACAACTCAAACCCAAAACGAAGGTTAGAGGTTAGAGCTCTAGAAAGGCCAGAAAATTGATATCCCAATATCCTGACCAAGAAAAATTGATGTACTGAAAGATCATATCATTGGTGAAAAATAATTAGTCTTTTACCAAACCAAAATAACAACCTGATGGCCACCCCTATGTATGAGTACCCATTAACCAAACTACATCAACATGAAAAAAAGGAAACAAACTAACCAGAACCCACAGATGAAGAGGTGAAGCTCATATTAGGCCCCCCAAATAAGATAGCACAGACCAAACTCCTACTGCAGCAATCGACAGAGCACAGATCCTGCAGCAAAGAAACACAAAAAAAATATTTAGATTTATCATCTAAAAGCAGTTTATGGACTAATTAGAACTCTCATAGAGCATCACAGTGCCCACTAGAGGCCCTATGTGATTTTGGCACCACAGGAAGGCTAGGTAGGTGACCAACTGACTATATTACCCAATTGATCACATAGGTGTCATCCAAGATGAAACCTAACATATTGGTCACATTCTAAGTATCTACATCATGAGATAACTGACAGATACATAGGTGTCATCACCCTCTCGTATATAATATATCTCCATTTATAATGTGTCATGTGCAGAGATGCAAAATAACTATATGAGCTAAAAATCATTTTGTATCCTTTATCATTCAAAAACCATATCAGTTAAAGTTTTCTTCTTTGCTGCCACCTAAAACCACTCACTTCTTGAGCTCTGAAACTTCACATGATGTCAAAACATATAAAGTGCACCTAGTTAACATGTTGGAGCCACTTCAAGAGCTTTTAAGAGAAGAACTTAATTTGCTGATACCTCAAACAAGCTGGGGGACAAAATTACTTTGGCCATGCTAACCAAATGTAAGAGCATTAGAAAACGAGTGTGGCCAATGTCTAACTACTTCCTAATCTCTGGCATGTAAAATCGAAGAAGTGAACAGCCGCAATCTAATAAGAAAACTAACACAAGCGCATGCAAACAATAGCAAATAAGGGCTTCTGCATGTTAGGGGAATTGTCTTCTCAAATGTCAAACAGATACACATGAGCCAAAGGGTGCTTGAATACTCTTGTCAATCATTTGGGCTTCAATAACTAGGCAATTGGAGATACCCAGTTGTGCTTGACGCGTCTAACATTGTTCCCAAACACCACATTAATCCAGCAAAAAGAGAAAAAACGAAGATCATTACATGAAATTTCTAATCTTTAACACAATTCAAGCATACAAATCGAGAACTGCAAATTAAGAAAGAAAAGAGAGGCAATAACCGTTTATGATTGCTGGGTGGTTGGGTAGCAAGTACTGAAAAACTAAAGCTTGAATTTTATCAAGAGCAATACAAAAGCTTGAAGGATATAAGCATAAAGATGGTAATTTTAAGATTATGCTAAGCAACTGGAACGTAATCAAACAAAATTGAGCATAGATCAGGAGTGGGTTTTAGGGTTTTACACCATTGCTACAGGGTACAAACCTCAATTTTCTGTGGACGCTGTCTCTCTTCCACTCTCTCTCCTTCCTCCAAATTTGAAGTTCGCATCATTTTATTTGTCGTTTTATTATCCGTCGTTAGCCTTCGGAATTCGGATCGTCTACGAGGATGTCCAGTGCTAACTTTTAAAAGCTGAGTATTCTCATCCGTTCGATTGTAATCCTTGGAACTTTTAAGTATGGGTTCCCTTGATAGCACCACAGTGTGTGCCACGTGTCCTACGAAGAGTAGAGGATTAAAATTCCAGTCTCAGTACATAAACACAAAACGTTTGGGATGAGAAGTTGCCTGCTGGACATTGGTCCCTATTCCAGCGATTTTTGGCTTAAAGCTGGTCCCACGATCTCATCTTGTCACCAACCAAACTTACCCTTCATAAATTTCCTTTTGTTTTTGGTTTTGGAAAAGAATAGTTCAACGTCAAGGTCAACTAATTTGTTTTTGGTTTTAATGATAGGACGATTATACAAATCATCATTAGGCAAGCCAATATACCATGGAGATTATGATCTCTTGCATAAGTTATTTGGTGACTTCTTGGGAATTTCAATTCCGTGACTATTAAGCATGTTTATAAAGAAGCTAATATGATTGCTGATTAGTTAATTAAAAGAGGACATGAGTATAAGAATTCATGTATTTTGTTTAGTAATTTCCCTATGAATGTAATTACTATAGTTTATTATGATATGTATGGTACTTTGATTCCAAGGGGATCTCATCTGTAATGTCTTGTGAAGAATTAGAGTTTTTATCATCTCATCATACAATGAAGACTAACCGCTTCAATCTTTTTCTGAATAACAGGAACAAAATGCTCACATTATACAAGCAGAAGAAAGTTTACCATGAAAGTAAAAACAAAAATGGTAAGCTTAAAAGAACCCTACTTCTAAGTTTTTAGAAAAAAAATATAGCCATAAACCAACAAGCAGCTAATCAATCCTGTTGATGGAGCTATCTTGGGGATATCGAAGACATTGTATTTGCATATGAGCATGTTGATGTGGAAGCATCTTTGCAATCAAATTGTTTTGCTGCCAATGCAGCAGCAATCTTTGGCCTCTCATGACCATTTGCTGGATCTTCATCTATTGCCAAAAAATCAACCACCACCATATGTGTGTCAGGAGGCTCCTCCACTGTCACACGGCCTTCAAGCATATCAACCACATGAGACATGCTAGGCCTAAGCCTAGCCCTCTCTTGTATGCACCAGAGAGCTATGAGAACCAGTTTTTTAACCTCCCTTTCATCAATACCTCCACTTTCTATTAGCCTTTGATCAACAACTTCCATAAGCTTTCCTTCTCTCATTTTCTCACTCACAGTTTTGGGAAAATACTGCCGTTTCCTTTGAGACCTGTCATTCCCTTTTTCGACGAAGCTGATGTTTCTTCGGCCTCCGATCATCTCCAGCAGAACCATTCCATAACTATAGACATCAGATTTCTCTGAAATTCCATGCTCCAAGAGCCACTCAGGGGCTAAGTAACCTCTAGTGCCTCGGATCGTTATCATAATTTTACTCTCATCTTTTCCCATTAGCTTTGACAGACCAAAATCTGCCACAACTGCCCTGTAACTCTCATCCAAGAGTATATTCTCTGGCTTAACATCAAGGTGCAAAATCCTTGACCTGCAATCATGATGCAGATAAGAAAGTGCCTTAGCAACATCAACAGCAACCCTGTACCTTAAATCCCAAGACAAGCAACCCCCACGCCGGTTAGGCCTTTCCTTTCTAGAGAAAATCCAAGAATCCAATGATCCATTTGAGATGAAATCATAGACCAAGAAACGAGGTCCTGCAGGAACACAACAATAACCGAGAAGGCGCACAAGATTGACATGTTGCAGGCTAGCAATTGCTGCAACTTCTGATCTGAATTCCTTCTCGCGGCGCTCTTCAGCATCAAGCTTTTTGACTGCCACAGGAGTGCCATCACTAAGGATCCCTTTGTAAACAGAAGCAGAAGCCCCTTTGCCAAGCAATGCCTGAAAATGGTCTGTCGCATCCTCCAGCTCTTTGTACCTAAACTTTGTGGGAACACCAGCAACTCTTCTAAGGAAACTGTACTCTATTCGCAGCTCACGGCCTTCTGATGCGTAATTTGATTCCATCAGCTTTCGCCTGCAATTGTAATGGTGTCTGATTATAAGCCATGCAAACACAGCAAGGATCACAGCAATACCTGCCCCACAAATGAGAAAGAAAGTAGGGGAAAGTTTGAGAGAGACACGAGCAACAATTATGAAGATGATGAGGGTGATAACTGATGATGCAGCTACTATGTTAGCTTTTTTGTCCTCCATCAGAGCCTCATGCTTGTTTTCAGATAGAGAGGAAAGGAAGCGTTCTCTCTTATAACATGATCCACTTTCTTTCTGTGCTGAACAAATCTACTTTTATGGTCTAATTTCCTAATTTACATTATTCAAATCAGATGTTAGAAGCGTTTCCATCCACAGATCAGCCAAGAGTTGAAATATCGGACAGTGTTCTGTACTGATGGCCATGGGTTTTATATGGACCAAAGAGAAACAACCTGGAAGTCACCTCTAATTGATTGTCTGACTTTATACTTTTTTATGTGATATATTGGAACCTCCACCCCTTCCTTTTCAGACATACACATCTTTATATTTAAGGCTTTTATCTGGTCAATTATTTGGAAATGTCTTGCAGAAGAACAACAACCAAAAAAACCCTTCTGAAATCAAATAGCCACTCACTTCTAAACCGATTCTGTTTCACAAATGAAAAGGAAAAGAAAAGAAAAAACTCTTATTATATGACTTGATGAAACACTGCCTTTATTTCTTTCTCTGGGGTTCTTTTTTCTGTTTTTGTCTTTCTCTTGTAGTTCATAGTTTTTGCTGATGCATTATGATTCACTTGTAAGATCAGGAAGACACGGTGTACAATCTGACCTAGTCATTGACCAAAAACAAATGTTGGTTTTAAATTCTTGACTCATTCAATCCCTTTAACTAAAGACAGCTGCTGTTGAGATAACATTTATATATGATTGTGGTGCTTTGGCCTTAATTGTACTCAAAACACAGTTTCCTTGATATGCTTATTTGAGCACTGACAGAATTATATTATATTCCAATGCTTGACAAAACCAAAGATTAGTTTGAAAATAGCAAGACTGCAAGACCGGGTCCTGAATATGAATAATTTATGCAGATGAAGAAACCTAAAAACAGTGTGCGAGGAAGAACAGGCCATGCCGCTGCTGATGCACCTAACCCCGGTATTAACGGGAGATTTCGACACAAAGCAACAATGTGCAATGCGCCAAAAATTCCCAACTACATGGATTCATGTGATCTTTTGCTTATCATAATAATATAAATATTTTGTAGGGTCCCTGTTTGTTTTGTGATTAAAAAAACACATAACCTTGTGGAGAAGAAAGGCCGAGGAGGGAAAGCAGAGATTTTGAGTGAGGAAGAGAGTGATCACAACATACCTCTCTCACACAAACCTAATGTTGTGTTTTGGTTTTTTCTCAATTACGTTGGATGGAATCAAACCCTTATTGAAGAGTCAAAAACTTGAATATAAATCCATCATCCATTGCAAAGAATTCAATGTACATGGTAGAATAAGGAGAGATAATTTTACAGAAATGTTATTGCTTGTTTCTGTTTTTGTCATAAGAACAATGAGTAGGCAATTGATTGAGCGTGATAAAGTTGTGTGTAAGAAAGAGGTTGTCTTATGTTTTTTTATCATAATTATTCTGATTTATTAGGGTTGTCTTATTTTTTAATAATATTCTAAGTAAATAGTGTAGGTTCTGAGTAAAAGAAAGTAAATTTATCCGACCACCAAAAGAAAAATAAAAAAGCTTTGTACTTTATAGTTGTTTATTATTATTAAGAAAGTAAGTTACCCAAAAAAAAAAATTTATTAAGAAAATGCAAGTTGCAAGTTTGCATAGAGCTGAGGAGGCAGGGCCCATGGCTAAATCGACGTTGCCCTAAAACCCAAAGCCTCCCTCCTCTCTGTCTTTCAGTTTGTTGTCTCTGAGACTGGGAGAAGAGAGCATTGACTGATAACTACTTACGATACCTGCATAATCACATGGGGAGCTACACTAACGGTGTCGTTGGAGACCAAAGCGGCACCAGCAATGGCGGAGACGGCGGCGTGGCGGTGGACAAAGGCGTCGACTTCGCCAACTACTTCTGCACCTACGCCTTTCTTTACCACCAGAAGGAGATGCTCTCCGATCGAGTTCGCATGGACGCTTACTACAACGCCGTTTTCAAGAACAAGCACCACTTCCATGGCAAGGTATAGCTCATAAGTCATAATACTCTTTTGTCCTCTGTTCGTTTCGTTACACAAATAGCTCCAATGTCCAAAAAGTTCTAACCTTTACTTAAAAAGCTTCACCTTTTACTTATCCTTAGACATTTGCTTATTGGGAATATGAGAATTTCGTTATAATATCGAAAATTTGGGATTAATTTGGTTAATTTCTTGGAGAAGGCTGTGTTGGATGTGGGAGCGGGGAGTGGCATTCTCGCAATTTGGTCGGCACAAGCCGGAGCAAGGAAGGTTTATGCTGTTGAAGCGACTTCCATGGCAGAACATGCACGTGCGGTTGTGAAAGCGAATAACCTTCAAGACGTGGTTGAAGTGATTGAGGGCTCCATGGAGGATGTTGTTCTGCCAGAGAAAGGTTTGGCATTGTTCGAATTTGACAAATATGGTTTTAAAATGTTGTTTCCATTAGTGTTATGCTTATGTGATTCTGCATTGTTGCACAGTGGATGTGATTATTTCTGAGTGGATGGGGTACTTCCTACTGCGTGAATCGATGTTTGATTCGGTAATTTGTGCACGTGACCGGTGGTTGAAGCCAACCGGAGTCATGTAAGTGTTCCCTGGCATTTACACGTTGACAGTTTTGGTAATATATGTAGAAGCAGGAAATCAGTAGTGTTGCAAACACATACTATTATGATTGTTTCCTTGTTTCTAAAGTTTAAAGTTTTTTGAATATCTGTTCTACAGAAAACCATCTCTATTTTTCTGAACACAACACTTGAATCTGTTTCAAAACCATTTGAATGCAGCCCCCATATGACAAGATTATATGGGTACTTGTAGATGGAGTCAAGCTTTCATCTCTTCTTTGTCTTTTCTAAAACCAGGGCTTAAATTGTCTTTTCAAATTGTGTTTTCACCAATTCCTTATCACTTTGTTGTTGGTCCTTAGATTTGAGTCCCGGAGTTTGCTTGGACTATGATGGGAATAATCAGTAAACTGTCTGTTGGAGAGAGGGAATTTTATCTTGAACCTGCTGCCACCACTTTTAGTATGTTAATTAGGCAATCTTCAAATGGTTTACTGATCATTTTATATTGTAATTTGGAATTAATTTGTGGTTTCACAGGTATCCTAGCCATGCTTCTATGTGGGTGGCACCTATTAGGTCTGGATTGGGAGATCAAAAAAGTAATGATTATGAATCATCTATGGAAGATTGGTACCGTTTCACAGATCAGACAAAAAATTATTATGGCGTTGATATGAGTGTTCTAACAAAGCCTTTCTCTCAAGAGCAGAAGAAATACTATCTTCAGGTGATTTCTATGATTCTCCACGAGTGTTGACTTTTATCTTTTTCTATTCATCACAGTCAGTGGATAGACTTGTATTTTATGTTGTACATTGTTGTGGGACGGTTACTTATTATTATTATTTTTACTATTTGTTTTGTGTGGAAAGTCGCAGCCATGTAGCCTGTGAATCCCCTCTGCCCCTCCCCCTTGAAATGTTTCCTTTGCTCCTTCCCCTGTGAAATTTTAAAATATCATATTTGTACAATATATGTCTTTCAATTTTTTGGTTAATCCGTGCTCCTTCTGGCGTCCAATGTCTTAAATGCATGCTATGGAATTTGCAGACATCAATGTGGAACAACCTTCATCCACATCAAGTTATAGGGACAGCTGCTACAGTCAAGGAGATTGATTGTTTAACTGCCTCTGTCAGTGACATCCTCGAAATTAGATCGAACTTTTTGTCAACAGTTACTCTTCAGAACACAAGGCTCTGTGGGTTCGGGGGATGGTTTGATGTTCATTTTCGAGTAAGCTGATTAAACATCTCTTTTTGTTTTGGAGTAAAAGGATTCTTCAATATTTGCTCGCTCAATGTAACATGAAACCTATCCTGTTCTGGTGTATCAGGGAAGAAAGGAAGATCCAGCTGAGAAGGAGATTGAGTTGACTACTGCACCTAGTGTAAATGATGGCACACACTGGGGCCAACAGGTTTATTCTGCCAAAAATCTTTTGCCTTTTGCTTTTAATAATTGTCAAGAAATCAATGTGAGTCTTTGATTACAGCATCTAAGTTTCGTCTGTGTTTGTCTCCCTGTTTTATTGAACAGGTTTTCCTCTTGGACCCTCCAATTCGTGTCAGTGAAGGGGATAAATTGAATGCTTCTTTCTCAATGAACCGCTCAAAGGAGAATCATAGATTGATGGAAGTTGAGTTCAGCTGTGAGATTAGACAGTATTCTGGTGAGTTACTTCCGCCGTTCAGAAATAGATATTTCATAGAATGACCGGAACAAGGATCTTTTCCACCAGCATACTTCTGTGAGACTGGGTTGTCAGATGTAAACAGTCTAACAAATCATGTGCAAGTTTTGTGGGAATTTTGCAACAGGCTTTGCAGCTGTTTTGCTATACTCGAATGTTCATTATGTTTTAATTTTGTGATATTTTGGAGTTAAGTTATGTCAATTTCATCAGAATAGGCCTTTATGTTGACCTTTACCTCCTTATAGTAGTTTTGCAGTGTCATACTGGAGAGCATTTGAACCCTTTTTAACCCCCCTCCCTCCCTCCCTCCCTTTATTTTTTTGGGTTCTGTTTACGATGCAAATGTATTATTCACATTTTGGTAAATGTCTGATGAAATGTTCAAAACAAAATATTATGTCTGGGGTTGAGAAATGATGTGGTTGCTCTTCTTAGCTGATTGTTATTTTTAGGTAACTGTTGGTCACAATTTACACACAGTTGTATATACAGTTTCATCAGAATGGTATCTCTAGTTCATGAAAACTGGTATCGGATTTTGCAGCTCTGGTCATAATGACAGATCATTGAACCCTAACTTGATATGACTTTGACTCAACTGCAAGCAGATAAGCACTCAAACTGAATAGTTGTAGTGTTCCTATCCATTAGTTGAAAATGGCTAAAAATAAACAAGTGTGTTACACATGACAGCCTGCATAAATCTCTATTCTTAGACTAAAATAAAGTAATTTGACTTTTTTCATCACATTACATGCGCATGGTGACGTGCATGCCTTTAATTACCCTGCAAGCTGCTTTTAGGCCAAGTTGACATCCTTCCTTGTATGTATTCTGTGACCATTCGGGAAATCAGAACATTATAAGTTGATATTTAATTGTCAAACCATATGCTAAAATAACTGGCTAACCTACCTCCCTGCATTTTTGGCTCTGCAAGCAAAGCTGTTAGCCTCGATTTCCAGGCTTTCCTAAGTTCGCAAGCTCCATTAATATAGAGTATTGTTTTCCTCTTCCTCTCCTCCACTATAAGATCTCGTAGCACTTTGGCCTTCCCTTTTGTATATTCCTCATCATTTATCTGTTCTTCTTCTTCTCCATCGTTTTCAACTCTCTGTTGGCTTCTTGTTCCCCAATAACCCCGAAACCCCGAAGAATGCATCGATCATCAAGCACTTCTCGAGCCTCGGAAGAGTTCTTGGTGAACTTCGCACCAGCATCCCTGGCCCTGGCCTCATCTCCACCTCTAAAAACTGCAGCAGCTTCTGAAAACTTGCCTGTGTATAATGCAAATTCGGATCATGCTACAAAAAAGGAAATTGCTCTGCTGCATCATAAGTCGTCAGGAGGAGAGAATGTCATTCACCTAATTCCCCTTGTTTTGGTTCTCTGCGGTTTTATACTTTGGATTTTCTCTCATCCAGCTAAACTGTAAATGTGATGATATGCACCCCATGTAACTTAAAATATGTCTTCTCTAACACAATATTCTTCCCTCTCTCTTGCAAGAGGGTCGATAATATTGCAATGTAATCACTATCACGAAAGAAAATGAGACAATCATATTTGCTTGCTTTGATTTCATGGGTTTTGTTTTGTCTTAGATTTATCTTACCAAACACTTCTTAACATCAACTAGCTCTTAGCGTAGTGGTTCGGAAAGTTCGAAAGTAGAATCCCAAAAGGCTTCTTAACTAATGTTTGGTCAGTACTGTATAGTACAAGGCTAATTTGACTTTGGATGGGCTTGGACCAGGCCCAGCATGTGCCCAACTATCTCTTCAATCTCTCAACCCACCTCCAATGCTTGCAAGGGTGTTCTTGCCATTTTCTCACCTGGGGCAATAATAGCAAGGAATGCTGTGGAAATCATGATATAAGTACATTGCAGGATGCCCTATTCATTCATGCCTGCCATACATAAAGAATGAAACAAATGAAACAGAAAGGTGACAGAAAAATGAAATTAATAACAATTTTGTGTTGGTTCAACAGCTTTCAGTGTGGTTCATATGGCTCATTTTGTGTGTGTGTGTCCTATATATATATCAAGAGTCTTTTGCTTCCAAGCAACAAATGAATATATCATCACATATTAGGATATGATTAGGAGGCTGGCAAAAAGCGACATTCCAACTTTTATTAAAGAAATAAAGGATCCAACAAGATTTGGCACTTTATTTATGTATTAATTTTTTAAGGAAAACAAGTTCTTGACCTGATTATTTGATATGGCGTACAACATCAAAATTTGGAAATTCTTCATCCAGGCTGCTCCTAATATCCAAGCCAACATTACAACTCTAATTACAAGACAAAGTTGTTTTACAAGTAACCATGTACACATTAATGTCCTGTTTGGGTCGTGTCACGTATTGCCACCCTTTATTGAATTATAGCAGCACATATTAAGGGGCGGCAATGAAAATAAAATTAAATTGAAGGGCAGTGGAATCCTATTTAAAAGATACAAACAAGTAGTAAGTACAACTAATCTAATCTTGTCATATATATTCTCTCTCTCTCCCCCCCCCTTTAAGTGAGGGGGGCCAGAGGGCTTTGTTTTCCCAGTAGCTATCTATCCACATTGCCAAATATGTGGTTTGGCGTGGAAATAAAAAATAAAAAATAAAAATCCTCTTTTTCAAATTTAGAATGTAATGCGAGTACCATTAATGATAAAAACGACAATTCGTTGATGAATGAAGATAATTAGGCAAATGTCACTACACAGTCACATGAGCACATTCAATTGGATAACAAACGCGTCACCATCAATTTAGGCACCCATAAATATCTCTCAACCGGTTTATTAGGAAGTAAAATTACACAATTTTGGATCTAAATTGCTCCCATAATACTTTTAAAAAAACAAAAAACCAAATTGGTAGCTTTTGATGTTTTGTTTATGTGTGAAGCTTATAACATAATGTGGTTGTTGACATGTTCTTCAGAACTGGTCTCTAGTCAAGACCGGAAATGATCGTATACATTTCTTAAATTGTTAGCCACCACCATGTTCAATTCAAAGTAAGAGAACTTGACCTACATATATATATATATATATATATATATATATATTTTTTGGTGGTCTTCTTCCTCAGTTGGTCTCCAAGAAAAGAAAAACCCACGTGTCCAAATAAGCTTTTCAACATTTTTTGTTCAGAATTTTCATTAAGACAATTTTATTTAGAATTGAACCTCCCAACAATATGGCATATGCTATATATGATCTACAACAAATGTTTTTATAAAAAAAAAAGGATATTTTCTAATGAGAGGATGATAATATACTAAATTAGAACTCGAACTCATGATATTTTTTAGGGGAGTATTTACTTTAAATTATTATGCTAGTGGGTTCTTTAGAGTTGATTTCTCTCTTTTATTTTATTTAAAATAGAAGAAAAATAAAAGGAAAATAGAGAATTCATTCTCTTTCGCTGCCTTTTTGGATGCCAAATTCGAAGCATGACATTTTTTATTTATGAAAAAGTATTCATTTAAAGAAATTAGACAATCATAAATTCGATATCCAAGTGAATCTTTACAAAATTCCTTTAGATGGATAACCATTCATTCACCCATATCTCAATTTGGCATACAAGACACACAATTCCACAAGAGAAGACAACGTGATAATCCGATAATTATTAGCTCGTGATAATGCAGTTAAATAATATTTATTCAGTAAACTGTGATTAATGGTATTTATCTTTCCAATATTACAACAATGCCCCAAGTTCGACTCTATTTCTTCTCCATTAATAAAAAATAAACATGATTATTTGTTTTTGCGTACTTTGAAATTTGACTTAGAATCACTATTTTGACCTTATACTTGCAAAGACAAATGTGAAGGAGTTGTAAACTGGAATTGTACGTGCTTGGAATTTACCTAATATGGATAGATATGTATCATATGTTGTAGGGGGAATATATATCCATAGCAAAATGTACCGTTAAAATACAAAACAAAAAATTGATAAACCAAAAAAATAAATAAAAAGGAGGAGAGGGTATGCGTAGTGCACACCCATGGTTTACCATGAGATTTAACAGTTAATCCCCACCTCAACAAGCTATTCTTGGGCAGATGGCAACTTGGCACAGAAACCATGCCATATTCGTTGCTTATTAAGCTAAATATTTGGACCTTTTAAATACCCACAAAAATTAATTTATTCATAAAAACAATAAAACTAAAACCAATACAACAACAACAAGAAGAATCACAGAGTTCAAACTTTTTCTGATAACCAATTCCTCTCCGAATTGAAAAAGGTCAGTGAAACTCTCTCCATTTACGTTTCTTTTAATCCTCTCTGCATTTAGATTCTTGATAAAATTCTGTGCTTTGTAATCTGTGTATCTCCTTTCAGTTTAATCTTCTTCTGGATGAAGATAGGGAATTGACAGAGAAGTTAAAATTTTGCTTCCTGGGTCAAATCTTTTTCCTTCACCCAACTGTTTGTTTGCGGAGAAAACGCTGGAAAATAAGAAGAAAACATTGGGTCTCTATTTTGTTTGTTTGGTAGACGGTGTTAATGAAATTGGGTCGATGAAACTAAACCATCTACTTGCCTTAAGCTCAGTTGAGTGCTAGTTTGAGTTTTCTCAGGTCTTAATCAATGGAAAACTTAGGAATTCAAAGTTTGGTTCTTTTTATCTTGTTGCATTTTCCCAGCAGCAAAGCAGAGCATAAGTTTTGGCAGTCTGATTTGAATTTCTGATCTTTTTTCAATTTTCTTCCTTTAATCTTAAACGAAAGGAATCCTTCAAGTGTTTGAATTTTATGACTGTTTGGTTGTTTAGAAGATGCAGAGAAAAATTGAAAGTGTATATTGTTTTATTTTATTTCCGACTTCCAGAGAAGATACATATGGTATCTTATCTGTTTGCTAAGAATTCTCTATACAGATGTTCTTTTTATTGATTTACGTAGTTTCAATCATTCCATCACCAATGATCCTCACTCTTCCTTATGAGATGTCGAGATTATTATGAATTTATGATCTTATTTCAAAACTGAGACTCTTCTGTATTTTAGATTGTTTGTCTTGTGTCTTACGTTAGTTTTATTGTTGAAACAGGTTTTATAAAGCATATAGCATCATGAGATTCAAAAGTGGAAGCAGCGTGGAAGTATTGAGCAAAAAGGAGATGCCTTCAGGCTCCTGGTGCTGTGCCAAGATAATCTGTGGTAACGGCCACAACTACACTGTTAGATATGATGGATTTGAGGGTGCCTCTGATCAGGCCGCTGTCGAGAGGGTACCCAGAAATGCAATTAGGCCTTGCCCTCCTCCACTGGAAGTGTCAGAGAATTGGGTTCCTGGTGATCTCGTCGAGGTTTTTGACAACTTTTCTTGGAAAATGGCAACAATTTCAAAGGTTTTTGGAAAGCAGTACTTTTTAGTCAGGCTACTTGGATCCTCCCAAGAATTTAAGGTCGGAAAATTTGAAATCCGAGTCAGACAGTTTTGGCAAGATGACAAATGGGTTGTGATTGGAAAGGTAATGTCGTCTGACTATATTTGCCTTCAGAATATCTTTATTTACATTTTGCAGTTTTATGTGTCTATAAGTTTGAAGTGTTTATTGAGGAGCTTGTGTTCAATATACTTACTTTTTTGGTCTCTGTTTTTGTTTTGCTTTTTTTAATCTGCATCGTGGACACTTACTGAAAAGAAAGCATGCATTAAGGTTAATCAGTAGTTGTACAAAATTTAGCATCACAAATGAGTGATTGATATAGACTCTAATAGTATAGATGTTTCATTTTGAACGTTTGAAGTTGGAAATTTGCTTTGGCTGTTGGAATTGTACTGACCAATAATTTAATGTAGTGCAGACCAGAAAATAACTTCCACTAGATGTCTTCTTGTTTTAATGTGCTTATTTTTTTTTTTAACTTTTGAATGCAGGGTTTGAACAATTATGAGTATGGAAAGCGTGGTGAAACTTTAACTCTAAAGTACAACCAAAGTTCTTGTCTCAAAGCTCAGAAGAATGAAACGCACGTTGCCTCCTCTCATAATCTGAAGAGAAGATCGCCCTACTTGTATTCCCAAGATGTAGCATATAATGGATCTGCTGAGAAGTTTAGAGCTGTTGAAAGAGAGGGCAAGCGTCTCCGAGTAATTTCTGCTAATTTATGCACATTTTCTGAACAGGTAGATGTTGCGTTACCAAGACATATGCAGGGTGGAAAAGAAATACGTGCTTCTCTTAACAACAGAACAACTGTATTTTCTGATGTGGATATGGAAAGAAGGAAACCAAGTGGTGACGTTGGGTGTTTCTTTGCTGTTAACTTAAGGTTGAATGATGCTGATAGTGTGACATGCTCTGTTGGTAGTTGTAGTATCGGTAGCAATGATTCCTATAAGTCACCTCCTCCTGTTTCTGCTAGTTCTACTGAAGATTTTGATGATCAGTTATCTGATGCTGAATCTATTTGTCAATTGGGATATGAGGAAGGAAACTCTCTCCTTCCTGCAAAGGAAGAATTGGCGGCTGAGATCCATAGGTTAGAGTTGCATGCCTACCGTTGCACGATAGGGGCATTACATGCGTCAGGACCTTTAAGTTGGGAACAAGAAGAATTGGTGACCAATCTTCGCCTTTCACTCCATATATCAAATGATGAACATTTAATGGAGCTTAGAAACTTAGTGTCTGGAGATAACAGCATTCATATTAGATGACAGGAAAACTGGGACCATGTCTTTTGATTCATGTTTTTCTTCTAGCTGTAGAATCTGATGAAATTTTCTTTAATGACCTTACTCCACTGTAAGAAACAAGATGAGATGTTTTGATATCCTGTTATTCTTAGTTACAACAAATAGTTGAAACTCAATGTAGTACAAACTTTTCCAAGTATGCATTTTATCAAACTCATCTTTGTGAATCAATTATTTTCTTTTTGTTTTTCTCTGGGATTGTACTGAGAAGCATATCGTGATTAAGATGTTCAACATAAACCTTACTATAGGAAGTTTTGTAAACATGTATTATGGATGCATTTTGCAAGTAAACGACTGTGCATGTGCTCTTAAAAAAAATCTGATTTACATTTATAGTGTGTATCTTTTCTCCTTCTGTTGATTTGTGAGGCTGATGCTTGCTCTTAGATTCCCTGAGTCATGAGAAATATGTTCCATGATTTATAACAAGTCAATATCTTGATTGTCTCCCAATCATTTGGAAGTCTAAGAAATTTCATTTGTGGACAATATTAATGCTTCCCCTGCGTTTTCCAGGGCCGAACTAGGAGGCTTGTCGCCTTTCTTTCAAGTCTCCAAAGATGATCTTGGGGCTTGCCAGCTTTCTCTCGGTCTAGACGCGAGGGTAATTATTATAGGACAGCTTCTGATTCTTCTTTTCTCATTAACATATCTGGTCTCTTCATTCTTCCATGTCAGGCCACCTGTGAGCCTTAGATAACTGTTTTGCTGAAGGATGTAAGACAAGAATCTTGTGGCTGACACAGGATGACCTGAGATGTGGATGCTTTAAAGGTTTTATTTCAAACCTTTGCCTCAGCACATCCGCATATAACTTATTTGACTTGCTGATATCTCTCTTATTCTCAATCTGCTAGAAATTTATAATGTGAACGCAGTTGCATTTCGTGACATTCTTTGTTTATATGGTTTACTGCTGTTTATATTTGGTTGTGTGATATTCTCTTTTTCATTTAGGCGGGGAAGGTTATAAGTTTATGAAGCCTAGTCAAGGGTCTTTCAATTTTAAAAGTATAGTTCAAAATATTGTAATTTTCCATAAGCATGGGCAGTCAATCTATTTTCAAGCTTAAAGTTTCCATCAAACAGGTAAACATTGTTAATTAAGATGTGTGATATTGTCCAGAAGTTTTGTATTGGGAGTGGTTTCAAACTCTAATCTCTAATCTGCAAACCAGGAATGAATTTGTCAACTCTCTGGGTGTAAGCAGTAAGAAGATATCAATGTCCTGATTATAGGCCTCTGGACTGCCCTACAGCTCTTGAATTCTTTGTGATGATTGCAGTATTTATAGCATATCACAAACTTTTTGCTTGCTCCTGGTTGACACAGATTGTCAGCCATATTCTTTTACTGCAAGTTTTGAACTGAGGTAGGCAGGAGAGGGCTATACTGAACACAGAACACTGAAGGAAACATTACTCATTTCTCCGTTAATACGACATTAAACTCTCACTGATCTCAAATTAGTTTGTTTTTGTCCTTATTTATTTTCCATGGAAAAATAGTACTGGATTTGGATGTCCTTTAGGTGGAAATATTATTTGTTTCTGTCCATCCTTGCAAGTCGTTTCATTTCTCTATCTCACTTGTGTTTGTGAGGCTTCAAATTTTTATCTAAGCAGGCCTGAGTTCGATTTTTTGTTTATGGTTCCTGCAGCAGATGCTTTGTACGTGAAATATATATTAGCTTGGTTTGAATACCATAAAGCTGTGACTGGTGTCCACCGCCCATCAAATTTTTGAATTTGATGCAATTGTTCCAAGGATCTTGAGCATGTGATGATGACATCATATCCCTTGGAGTTGCTCTTAGCAACTCAAAATGATTCTGCTAATCTGTGCTCAGTTTGTACTTTCACCCCCTGCCATTGTTTGGTCTCTCAACTTAACATGTCCTGTCGTTAATTTGTTTTTATCACCAGAGAAGAGAAGCTGGTGTAGCTACTGTTCATGAGGAGGTTGCTTGTACTTTATTTGTATATCTTGTGAAGATTTTCAGAGCATGCGAAAGGACAACGAAGATTTTCATATCAAGTGTTTTTGAAACCAAGCAAATTCATCGTCCGTACATACAAAGCACCAATATTTTATGGGCCCCTTGAGAAAAAAGAAAACAGTTTTATGGGCCCAAGTTTAGGTATTCTTGCTAAGTTGGGCGAGGGATTCTTGGGCTTCACATATCCAATATTGGAAGCAACTCATATAAATTTGATAAGCAGGCTAAACTAACTCTAATGAGGACTCACTAACTCGACCAAGTAACCTAACCAATGTCTGCATTCCTATTATCTTATTCACAAAACGTGTTTGACTGATAGCGATGAGAGAGCTGGTCCAAGGATGACCACATGACAACCTTGAAATTTATATACGCGTCGTCCTGACTCCTGATTGATTAAAATGTTGCTAAATTTCTGTTGTTTCTTGTTCAGAGTTAGAATCTTGAAACAAAAGGGCAATGAAACAGGTGGGGGTTGTCACTGAAATGACCAACAAAGTTCCAAAGGTGTCATTCTTGCACGCAAAAGGGGCGTTTGTGGATTAACAAAATGAGTGGTGTGGTACATTTATGTGGCTCCACCAAATCCTCTGCTCTTGTCTCACTTGCATCTGTTCATGATTGTTGTTCCCATGTGATTTTGCTCCTCTCACAAATAGAGACACAGAGAGAGAGAGAGAGAGAGAGAGATGTCTCTGTGGGACTTCAACTGATTTGAGTTTAGGCTCCTAATCAAGCTTTCAATTTCCTCATCATCTTAACTAATAATATCTTTCCTCAGATGACGTGGTTGGGCGGTGCTTAAGTTCTCCCTCTTATCAGGTATCAACCTCAATTTGGACAAGAATGTTATTAGTGTAATTTGAAATATCTAACACTAAAACTTAGCTGTTTTTTTATTGCAAATAATATTCTACTTTAGCATAAACCACAAGAAAAGAAATTTAAACTCGAGTGTAGAATGAAAACCACATCCACTTTAGTCAATTTCGCTAAGTCCATATCTGCAACTTAGCTCCTTTTACCTAATAAGATATACAACATTTATTGTTATATGCTCACTTTATCTCTGTGTCTGTATATTGAGTTTAGTTTTTTGCATGCCACTTTCCTTTGGAACAGAGAACGTGTCTGTGATGTGCTGCTGTTGTAAACTTGGGATGAAAGCTCAATCAGCCAGAATTTGTTATTGGTTGTCAGCAAATGTTGGGATCTGCTTGTATCAGAGGACATTAATTCATGATATTCTGTTAAAAATAAACATTATCTTACAACTAACTTATATATATACAGTACTGAGAAATATATATATATATATATATATATATATATGGAGTTATGGATGATATAGTATATAGAAGAAGGAATGAGTGATGCATGCCAAGTTGCCAAATGGGGGCAAGAGAAGAGAAGGAGAAAATGGCCAATCATGCAAAAACAGAAAGAGCTAGGCCTTTGGTCTATGGCAGACCGACAGAGTCGCATTAATCAAGGGCAGACATTAGCCAGCTAAATTTCTTTGGCATGGCTGCAAAATTGGGAGACATTTGGGGCTGATTTAAATTCATATTAATATATACTTTGTTTGATTAGGGAATTGGGATGACTCTGTCACAACCATAGATCTTAAATATTTTCTAGGGATCTATAAAACCCTTATATTTTTTTAATTTGGTAGGGTTTGGGGACAAAAAACCCAATTCCTTAGACTAGGAGGTGGACATATCTTCCATGGGCCATGGCATGGAGATAATCAATTTAATTTCTTGTTCCTGATATATATATATTGTAGCTTGACCTTCCTGTTCTTAGGGTTCCAACGGCTACTTGCACAAAAACAAAATATGGTTCAAATAACCACAACTTTTGTTCCAAGTTTTTCTGCATTATTGTCGTTGTATTTAACCAATATTTTAGAATGTTAGCTTGACCTTTTGAGATGGAGTCATTGGAGTGTTGATTTTGTCGCCTAGCAAAGTGGGGGAGACATTGCCTAGATGTTAATGTGGGAAGCATGCTCAAGACCAAGCACAAGAGAACAGAGAAGCCTCTAATATAAATGAAAAGCTAAAGTTAATTAACCTTAAGATTAGGACATGGATTACAAAATTTATCAGGGGAAGCGTGTTACAGATTAAACAATTGGGAAAAGAAAAAAGAGGTTAAGGAAGAATCATAGGTACGTGAAATATTATATATTCTTGTTTTATGTGATTGGGGTATCGTAAAGTTGATTCTGGCTCTCTTCTCATGCCTTCTATTCAGATAGAAAACAAAGCAAAGCAACACACTTCACCAAGATTAAGGAAGGCATACACATAACATAATAATGGTTTTCTTCTGGTCCTTAACATAGCACAATTTTCAAGATAATCCTCGTGATTAGGAAGAATAATCAGATTGTAATCACCATTAATGCATGCACCAGCATGGTCCATGATGCCCCAGATAGAAAGAGGAGGTGGTTTAATTAACTTGCGAATTGAAAATTATGAGTCATAATAAGGTAATTAGGGGATGAGTGATGAGATCACATGGTTCTTGGCATGCTATTGATTCCTTTAACCCAAAAAAAAAAGGTAAAATACACACAAAAACAGAGGAAGAGGAGGAGGAGGAGAGATTTGTTACTTGTAGAGCTCCAAACCCACATGCTTCCATGGGGACCATAAGAATTCAAAACCCAAAATTAGAGCTACCTTCCAAAGAGCATGAGAAGATCCCAAAAAGTAATACAAAAAGAAAGGGTTGGTTGTCTCTCAAATCTTACTCCTTACTAAACTACAACTCAAAATTAGACACCAAAGAAACTGCAACTGAAAAGCCCTAAACCCCATAAAAAGGAGAATGTATCAAAAAAGTGCATCTGCATGCTGGCTTACAGTCACTTTGCTTAAAACTATCATTTTTCATGCCTTGGGTAGTGCATGTGTCCTTGCTTTTACTCTTGTTTCTAGAAACTAACAATACATCCAATTTTCTTTTTCTTTTTAATCTTGTTTAGAAATAATAATCAAGGCTCAAGAGTCTAGGATTTGAGCACCCCATGCTTATCACAAACTGTAAACTACAAAGGGGCACCTACTTTTTCTTATGGATATGTAAATAAAATAGCAGAAATTCTTGCATTGTGTTTGTGAGCATAGTTTTCTAATGCTTTCTACTATTACTTAGATTCATCTTTCAACATCTAGATTTCTAGTTGTAGATGTATTTTATCATACAACACTGGTTTTACTTGCAATTTAAGATAACTGTTTAAATGGAAAGGAGTTGCCCTACATTGGGTGGCTCATTCTTAACTGGTGGCCATTTACAAAAGAGCATATATATATATATATATATATATATATATATATATATATCTGCTCTAGACTTTGCCATGAAATAAGCAAATGTTAATGCATTGGTAACATACATCATACAGTTGTTTGTTTGGGTTGCAACAAACTTGTTTTCTAATCAACTGATGAATTCTCCATGAAACAAATGTATTGCCAATTAAATAGACCAAAGGAGGGTAAGGTACCCTGTCCAGGACTCAAATCAGAGACCAATTTTGGCTCTTCAATGTTTGAAAAGGCCAATGGGATTTGTTCTGTATCTCATTCTCATCTCAGGTAGATTTCACAATTGCCATCAACCAAATAATTCTTCATCAGTTGAGCACCAAACATGTAAATTTTTCTTGATGCAGACAGGGAGACAGAGCAGCAGAGGCAACATGGCTTGAGTTGAGAGACAACCAATTAAGGATGATGATATTACAAAACTTTGTAGAAACAGAGAATATACATTACATACAAACAGGAGAGACAGAGCAAGCTACCTACTTAATTGTTAGCAATTCACTAATTCCTAAGATTCATAAAACAAAAACTTACCTGTCATGCCATGCCAGGGTTAATATTTTTGTTTGGTTAAAAAAAAAAAAAAAAAAAAAACCCATGATCATGGTCATCATGGGTGATGGGGGTCAGTAACTCTAGGTTAACTGAGTTCAACATCTTTCTCTTAAGATATTTTATCTCATAAGTAAACCCAGCATTAGGAAAACGAAACAGGCAAAAACAGATAAAACAAATTAAGGAAATCGGCCAAATGGGTATTTCGGTCAATTCACTTCGAATCATACGCACACTCACACGCAAACCAATGGTATGCATAATGGTAGTAATAGATCAGGACCCTTGATCTTGATCCTGATCATGTTGGGGCAGACGTTGAAAAATGATGGGCGCACCGTATTGAGGGTAAAGTAGCATCAGGACCGTTGGTGCGTGTTGATAGGTGGGGGCCAGCCTGAAAGAGAAGCGTTGAAGTATGATGGCCAGAGCTAATTTTGCCTGCAACAACGCTAGATTTTGCCCAATGCATGTGCGGACCCCGAGCCCAAATGGAATGAAAGCCACCGGATGCTTGGCGGCTCGGGCCACGCCCTCGGCGAATCGGGCCGGATTGAACTCCTTCGCGTCATTCCCCCATATGCTCTGATCATGATGAACAGCCAAGATTGGAATCAAAAGCTCGGTCCCACGTGGGACCTTGTAACCCCCAAGCTCCACATCCATTCTTGATCGTCGGATTGTCGCGATCGTAGGCGGGTACAACCGTAGTGATTCATTTAGGATCATATTCAGCTGCATACGAATATACCGTATCATTCCACGTATAATAACAGACAGTTAGAATTATGTATTGACCCTTAGTGCCTAACATCTGCATTTGAATGTTTTATGTCAAAAACGAGTAACACAAAGCAAAAGGTGTCTCCATCAAAAAAAAAAAAAAAAAAACAAAGCAAAAAAAAGGTGGCGGTTTGGTTTTGTGTGGGAAAAAAACATGGGCAAAGAGACAAAACACGATTTTAGTCCCAATTTGTAATCCAAAGTTTGGTTTTGGCTTACCGTCTTAAGCTTCACAACATCGTCCTTGGTTGGTATGTCACGTGCTCCACACATCTTCTGCACCTCGGCACGTGCCTGTAGCTGCCACTGTGGGTGCATTGCTAGGAGAACCGTTGTCCATGTCAGCAAATTGGACGTGGTCTGTTTGCCAGCAAAGAAAAAGCTCTTGCACTCTTCAACTATGTCGTTGACAGTGATATTGGAGGAGGGGGAAGAATTTGAGGCTTGAATCATAAGGCCGAGTAAATCCTTGGGACATTTTTCATGCACATTGTTGTTGTTGTTGGCCGAGTTTGAATTCTCTCTCCTCCGGTCGATTAGCTTTATCAGGGATTTCCTGATTTCCTTGTCCAATTTCCAAGAATTTATGTTTCTTTTTGTGGGCAAAAATCTGAAATCAAATTAAAATAACCATAAGCAATATGTCATCGGTTACTTATAAAAATAAAATAAATTAAAATATGTGCATGAAGTTAATAAGTTTTAATTACCTATAACCAGGGATGAAAACTTTTTGAAAAGCCTCGGCAACAAGCACCATTTGTTGAGCTTGAAGCCTGAAAATGGCTTTGCCATCTTCATAGCTGCTTCCAAAGGCTGTTCTGGTAATTATATCTTCTGTTAGGTTTTGGAAGCACTCAGAAACTTCAATCTCCACCTCACCAGAGCTGGACATTGCTGACCATTTGTCCATCATATCTACTATACTTGTGGCCATCACCGGTATCAACAACTGAAAAGCATTCATTCATTATCATCATTAATCAATCAATTAAAGGGTAATAAAACATGATTAAGAAAGTTAATTAAGTACCTTGACATTCTCCATATGGAAGGTAGGGGTAATGATTTTTCTATGGTGAGCCCATTTTTCACCTTTGAGGCTTAGGAGGCCATCGCCCTCGAGCTGTTTAACAAGTGGGTGAGCCTCATTTTTCTCATAGAATTCTGACTTTGAAGTAAATATTTCACGGATGAGATCGGGATCAGAAACAGTGAGTCGAACTGTAGGTCCAAACCACACAAGAAATGTTGCACCTGTGAAAAAGAAAAAGAAAAAGAAAAAGCAAATTATAAATAATGGAGGAGGAGGATGGATAGTGTAGACCCTACAACAGAGAGCAAAAACAAAAGAAAGTAGGAAGAAGACAACCAAGCACAAACATACAACTTCATGTGGGAAACTCAAGCCACCCTCGGAAAACAAAAAACAAAAGAAAGAAGACAACTGAAAAACTGAAAAAGTAGATGAAAGCTTTACTTCCCGCAAAAGTTGAACATTTTCAGACTTCACTTTGATTGCAGAAAAAGGACATTAGCAAGATTATTACCATGCTGGAAAAGTTTTTAATTAACAATATGGAAGTTTCAAAGGAAAAGAAGGCTGCGGAAAAGAACAAAATTTGAACTTCAACATCAAGCATCCAAGCTCAGAAAAAAAAAAAATTAAAAAAAAAAAGGCCTGAAAAAGGCTTGAGAAGAAGTACCAAGACTAAAAACAAGCCTTTCAAAAAGCCACAAATTCTGATCATCACAAGCCAAGGTAAAGGAACAATCATGTATGGTAGAAGCTTTAAAGATTCCACCTTCCAAAAGAAAAAAATAATAATAATAATAAGAAGAAGAAGAAGAAGAAGAAGAAGAGAAGGCTCAAAAAACCATGTTAATTAATCAGTACCATTTCATCAACTTGTTTAGAACATTCAAAAAACAGCAAAAGAAAGATATGGTTGTGTGAATGCAATATCCATTAAAAAGTTTGAGACAAGAGAAAAGATGATAAGCCAAACAATTGAAAACCCAGTTGTTGAATGATGATGATGATGAGAGAGAGAGTAGGAGATTAATTAATACCATAGATTTTCTTCCAGTGATGGTAAAAAGGAAGAACTCTGGGGAGGATATTGTGAGAGGTGGAAGGCATGGTTTGAGAAGAGGCCTTGATCATCATCCCCACAAGTTCCTTAACATTTCCAATGAAGAAACGGTAAGGGGGTCCTCTGATCCCTTGCTTCCCAAAATGTTCCTCAATTTTTCTGGGCCTCCACCAAAGCAGCACTGCCATCCTTAGAGAAAAAACCAGCACCATCAGAGATATACAAACAAACTTGAGCCAGGACAAGAGCTCCTGCTCCATCGTTTCTTAAACTAATTAAGCAGCTAGCTAGCTAAGCTTAATTAATTGATCCTTAAAATGATGGTGCCTAGAGCTAAGCTAGCAGCTGCTCAGCCTCTCTTCCCTCTTCCTCCTTACAAGTGTGGAGAGCAGAGCAGCCTTTCTTTGCTTTGCTTCTTTTTTATCTGCTTTGCTAGCTTGTGCTGTTGTTACTTGTTAGTGTGCCTTCTTGGGTTTTTAATACTACAAAGCTGAGAGAGAGAGAGAGAGAGAGAGAGAGAGAGAGAGAGAGAGAGAGAGAGAGAGAGATGGTTTTAATTTAGGAGGGAGATGAGAGGAGGATATGAGCAAGTGCAAGCAAGGCCAACGGCGTAGGGGCCGCCCTTGGAATTGTAATTTGTAAGAGGGGTCAACGAGTGGGAGTGGGGATCAATTATTTTGAAGACAATGTTGCCCTTGTCTTTTCCTACTAGTATTATTATATCCCCACTTGATTTCCACTGTCAATTTCTATTTCAATTTTCTTATACTTTTCTTCGATAAACCAAATATTTTTTTTGTTGAACATTCTAATGTAAGAATGTTCCGAGCTTATAAGACGTTTTCATTATCATTTTTTTTATTGACCTTCTATCTATCCCATCAAAATTGACATTCTAATTTCTAATACACAAATTAATGCACTACTAATCCTTTTATCTACATTCGTTAGTTTTATATTATTTTCCGCATCTTTTTTTTTTTTGGGTTATTTCCCGAGGTGGGTATATAGAATTTCATCAAAATCTAAATTCCGTTTGGATGAAGAAATTGAAAATGATGGAATTTAGATTTACATCATTTCAATTTCTGGCAATTGAATATTTCAGTGTTCTGATTTATGTATGACGAATTTTGTAAATGACACTATGAAAATTGTGAAATAAAGCTTATTTTGATGAAAATTAAAGTCGGGAATTTGATGCCCCAATTTTCACGATTTTTTCTGCTCATCATTTAATAAATTACGCGCTTAAGTTGCCAAACAAGGGAATTGTCTATTTCTCCTTTTAAATTCCGAGTTATTTTCTCTCATCCAAATAGAGGATAGAAGAAAATTGGAAATTTCTAACGAAATTTTTAAGGATTTAAATAGAATTATATTCCGTCGTTGTATGAGTTCAAATCTCCCATCCCTATACATAAAAAAATAAAATTAAGAACTCTAAAACTTTTATTCTATGGGAGCCAACTCTATGCCAAACCACCAACCACCCCCACCCAACCCACCCCCCCTCCCTCTTTTTTATTTTTTATTTTTTATATTTATTCAGAGGAACGTTAATCCAACCTCATTACAAGAACTTTTATTTGTTTGTCTAATTATGGAATTTGGCAATTCTATACATAGCGAATCGTCTTTTAACACGTTAAGTTACCACACTATTTTGTATGGATGTAAATAATCACCGTCTTTAATTTGCTAATAATATACACTAATCACGTATGGACATAGTCATGTCATTGATTTTAATCAAGTCACTAACATCTCTTTCCCCACTTCAATCTTATGCGATGTATCATGTTCATAACTAGATTTATTGATTAAACTAAACCTATAATGAGCCCCACACGAATATATATTAACAAAAAGATCTATTTAGAATTTAGTGATCAGTCAACTCCATGATTTTATTCAATAATTATAAGCCATGTTCTTAAATAGTTAATCTATATTGACATTAGAAATATAATGATAACCAAATCAACACCTTTCACTTTTTTTTCTTCTTCTCTTGATTTCGACCTAGCTAGCTAGCTAGGTCACATTTAGGAAAATCAAACAAGGTTTGTTGAATTGAAACTAAAATTATAATTAAACATACATACGTATATATATATATAACGAGTGATATGGTTCCTTTCCAAGCTTCTTCCTTTTGTTCCCAAAAAGATGGGTTTGGGAGGGAAGGGAGAAAGATAGAGGGCACAAAGGAGGTTGTAGTTTTGGAATGTTGCTCTTAAATTTGTGCACATGGAAACAAGGCTGTCTATTTTAGGGTTTCTTTCTGTGCTCTTGGTGGGGAAATATGCTCTAGTTGACCCAACACTGCAAAGGCACCCTCCCCTAATCTTGTCCTAATAGACCCAAGACATGTTGGGCCATGTGCCCTTCATGGGTCCTACAATTTTAAAACAAACTCAACGGTTACACTAAAGAGTTTTGTGGCAAAGGGTGGCAGCAGAGCAACAGCTGCTGACTTCGACCAACCCTACCTTCGTGACCACCAAAATCGACAAACTAACCGCTCACATTGACCTATATTTTGATCATTAAATATAACTTAAGTAATTAAAAGCAGTTCTCTTCAAGTGTTGTGTACGAATCTCGCGGCCCCTCCCTAAAATATAAACACATGTATATCTAACAAAAAGGAAGGGAACATGTTCAAGTACATAGGGACAAGGCAGGCGCGATACATGTGCTGCATGCATATATTTCATTGTACAAAGCCACAAAGGTGGGGTTGGTCACGAGGCCTCCATGGAGGGAATGCAACAATATTGGTTTAGAAACTTTAGGTCAATTCAAACAAGAGCTGTGATCAATCAATCTTAATTAAGATAATTAATTGAGCTTGCTTGCATGCATGAGGAGGTTTGATCGAGAGAGAGAGAGAGAGAGAGAGAGAGAGAGAGAGAGAGAGAGAGAGAGAGAGAGAGAGAGAGAGAGAGAGAGAGAAAGAGAAATATTGTAGATTTCAATGAAGATCTGAGTTGGATCGTCCTTGAAGGGCCTGTTCACTGTCTACCTTTAGTTAGATATAGTGGTGGATACGAAATACGAACGGAGCTTTAAAAAGGGTGAATATTGACAGAATCAGGTTGGCCTAGCTAGACTCCTTATTAAACATGCATAATCTTGTTTCTCTGCAAAATTAAAGAAGAAAAAAAGGGCAAAAAGACAAACTAGAATATGCAACCACTTAACAAGGTATGGAGTTTTCGAAAATGACCAAAATAATCCAACCAAGAAAAGGCTGCACCCTCATCAGGTACCTTTGCTTGCAAACTTATATATATATATGTAAGGTCTGCAGTATTTTCGTAGTGTCACTTGATCAAATCAAGAAGACAATTAGTCTTAAATCGTGTCAATGTGATTAATCATACAATTAACATGAGAAGAGAATGTATGATGTCTCTTCTAGAAACAAAATTTGGGGATATGCAAATGATTGAGATTCCTCGATAGAGTTTTGACCCAAAATTCCAATGAAAACAATTGACAATAATTGGAGGCGAGATCATCACTTATTTTTCTTGGAATCTTAGGATATATAGATAGATAGAGTCTAAAGAAGATTGAAACTTTTCCAAGGTGATAAAAGATTTAGTTGGTAAAGAAAGACACTTGCTAGCTACAGCCTACAAGAGCAAACCAAGGCCAAATCCCTCCCCTCCCCTCCTCCCCCCACCATATAATCTCTTTCTTTCTTTTTCTTTTTCTTTTACTTGTAATCATCACAAACTCACCGCTCCTCTATGCTACAATCACCCCAAATCTAATCCAGCCATTTTGGAGTAATATTGTATCCACGTGTCATTCCGTATATGGCATACCTGGCCAATTGGGTCCCATTTTACAAATTAAAAAAACCCATTTGACTTCCATGATGAGAATTGAAAACCCTAGTTGGAGTATCCATAGGCACTCATGCCAAATCCTAATTTGAACTCGAGCTTTGGTGATCCTTTGAGAATTTCATCTTAGTAATAATGCCATAGTAATTACGCTTGATTTAATATGGGTGGTGGTCAAGATTTGCGCACTTAGATTAGATGGTCAATCAAGAAAAAAAGAAAGAAAAAAAAAGTTGAGTTTCACTATCAACTTAAAAAGAGCATGCGTGTATGCGCATGCTTTTAGCGAAAAGAGCACCATTCATATGTAATGTTTTTGAGGATTTTCTCCCTCTTTCTAGCTAACTTTTCACATTTTCTAAACCCACACACAACTCAAAATTCCTAGATATTTTTTCTTTTTTTATCAAATCAAATATTATTTTACGCGTATACGAAACTGTTACATGTACTTTATTATCGTTCATATCTGTATCTGTATTTTAAATAGATCATTTTTAAAACATATATAAGTTTGAAACTTGGTTTGAAGAAATTTTGCATCACATATTTGGGTTTGGTTGATTTGTGATGTCATATTTATTATGTTTAATATTTTATTATGTGAGGGCTCAGGTCAGGGGGGGTAGGGTAATGAACGAGTTTCCGTCCACGCAATCAAAGGTGTGACGGGTCCAGGACCTCTCCTCCTACCTACAGGTCCAGGCTCCAGCTGCACTGTGTTATTAGATCCCCATCCACGTCAAATCATGGTTTGCCACGTGTCGCCCAATGATTGACTGTTCTCTACATTTTGTCCGCATACGAACGCCTTTCGTTTCATCAACTCAAAAGCTTTGGCAGATTCAGATTTCCTTTATTTTCTTCCTCAAGTTACCAATTCACCCTTCCTGCCACTACCACTACCTAAGTTATATTTTCACCTAACTAATCGATAGGCGATACATGAGCAGTATCTATCTGATTCTGATCTGACCAGCTAGTTTCTATATTTGATGGGGGAAAGGAAAGACTAAACAACAGAAATATTGGTTATGAAGTTTATTATTCTCGAATCCTCATCAAACCGTTGAATATAGGGAACTTAAAGTCAGAATTAAAACCTAACATACATACGAGAGAGACTCGAACATTTTCGTATGTTGCAGCATCTTATTTGGAAAAACCAAAATAGAAAGAGAAAAAAAAAACATTTACGGAGATCGTACTCACAATTTAAAACAGGCAATTGGTGAATTTAAATAATTGACATAATATATCCACACAACAACATCCAGAAGTAGTGTTAGGATTGGTTTGTCTTTGGTGCAAAGCAAACAAAAAAGTGACTGATTCGAAGTTTGTCCCGGCATAGCATGAAATAAATCATGGGCTTAAAACGAGCAGAGTAATGAAAAGAAAGATATGGTTAAGCAAAGCATGTAATCATAGAGTGATGAGTTTGGACTGTAAAAGGGGACCCCCACCCAATCGTCTAGCAAAACCCGACATGGGCAGTTTTGGAATATCACAAAGATAAAAGAAAAAACCAGAATGGCAATGGCATTGGCATTGGCAGGTCAGGTTTGTCTTTGAGTACGAAGATAACAACCTCTGTCACTGCCAGTAATGTACAAAGAATCACACAGTGGAAGAGGCAAAGGCAAATCCGTACTTTTTCCTCCACCAACAGAACAGGTTGGCCACACCCACAACCCCTCGTGAATCGAGGGTCACCTTTTTATTATTATTTTTTTTGTTTTGTTTGTTTTGTTTACAAACCCTTTTCTTGTTCGCTGCCTTGTATGAGATGAGACTATGATGGCTATTTATTTTACCACCTTTTTCTACCTTCCCAAGATTTTACCGGCAGAGATAGATATTGTAAAGCAAAGAAGCAAGTGCGTGCTACATTTTCGTTTAAGAAAAGTGGCAAATGTTTTGTCTCTATAAAACCATCCTTGTCCATTTCAACGACCATGTCTTGTAATAAGTTGCCTGATTTACTGCTTAATCTCTTGTTTAATCTTGATTTGGATCGAATTATGTGTTTCTAGATTATTCTATATAAAATGAAGGGTGTGAGATCGAGGCACGTGGTGTTGTTGCATGATTATGCAAGGCAATGTTTATATTTATATTTACTGGTAGGAATTAGGAATATGTTTGGAGGAATGTTTACAGACAGTGAATCATGTGTGACACCCTCCCTCAAATATTAAATTTGATATATACTATATACTTATGGAATTAATTATTTATTGACAGCAGAGTGTTTCAACTTTCATTTCAATCAAAGGTTTGGAATGTTTCAATGAACTTTATGTTGGTATTATTATTTTTTCAAGTAAATAATTTGACCCCAACTCTTAAGAAAGAGGGAATGGGGAGGTTAAAAGGATCTTTTATTTACTTTTTGCAGGATTCTCACACAGAAGCTAAGCTACTACTCATTGGAAGGGCAGTGGCATGTCATTCCATGATGTGATGTGAATGTGATGGGCTCTAAACTAACTAATAACAGTAAATATGGATTGAGTGCATTTGCACAACCAGAGCCTCAAACTGGACTGCAGCAGCAAAGTAAAAGCAGGTAGCTGAGAATATTAGATGAGAGGACCAAAAGTCCTTGCGTTTTCAAGTGACAATGAAGTTGAATTTTGAAAAAGAAACAAAGCATGGGATCCAGATCATCACAACAACTAAGCTCTGTGTGTGTGTGTGTGTGTGTGTGTGTGAGAGAGAGAGAGAGAGAGAGAGAGAGAGAGAGAGAGGAATTGAACTATAATAGCTACAAGTATAAATAAATAAATATACATATATATAGTTATTTGATGTCCGCAAATTATTGTCATGTAGATGTCATTGTAAGGGTGAGTTTGAGATTGTTGTCACTTTTAAAAAAAGTTGATTCTATTGTGCGTTGAAAATAATTAGCTGTAAAATAAAGCAACTTCATGTTTGGTAAATAATTCTTTTAAAGTGTTGTTAGTACAAAAAGTAATGTCAAAACTGTTTGGTAAATTTTAATATAAAACTGTTGTAATTGTGAATAATGACTCAAATAGACATGTTGTTGAAAGTATTATGTGTTAATTATGTGGTGATAGTGGAGGTGGTGAAAGAAATGAAGGTGAAGATGCTGGTGGTGGAGGTGGTGGTTGTGGTAGTGGTGGTGGTGGGGATGGCGGTTGTGGAGGTGGAGGTGGTGGAGATGGAGGAGGAGGATGTGGTGGTTGTGATGGTGGCGGCGGAGGAGGATGTGGTGTCATTTAAAAAAATTAATGATGGTATTTTGGGAATTTAAAAAATTCATTAAAGACTTATCATTGTTTCTTTTGAAAGCAACTTTGAAAAGTAATCCAGAGCTTGCTTTTAAAAGTTACCGTCAAAATGCCACTAATTTTAAAATAATCGAGATATTTTATTTTTACCAAACACCTTTAACTGCTTAATTTTAAAGTGAAGCATGTTTTTGGCAACAAAAAAAAAAAACAATCCCAAATGAGGCCTAAATAGAGAGGAAAACAGAAAGAGGAATAATAGAAAATACATGACGTCCTCATAGGAGAATATATATATATATATATATATATAATTATTCTCTCCTCCGGATGTCCGCATGTTATTATCGTGCAGATTCCATTGTAAACAGGGAGAAATAGTAGAAAATACATGGCGTTTGCACAATAATAACATTCGGATATCTGCATAAGAAAATTTCTGTTATATATATATATATATATATATATATGAATTGTGAAATGGGAATGATGGCATTAACTTCAGGTTTGGGCATGAGAAATAGATGCTGCATATATACATGAAGGATGCATAGACAAGGACAGTTGCTTGCTATGGTTTCATTGATGGCAGTTCCCGTTATGCGTAAGCACATGCCTCCTTTGCAGAACATGTCCTGTTTCAAGTTTACATGAAATATTATTTTTTATTATTTATTATTAGATGCACAGACAGCAGGCTGAGGCTCCTCTCTAAGCAGAGCTACAATGAATTCCTCACATCATCATGCTTTCCTTACCCTACCCATCCATGACATGAGGAGGACAGATGAGAGGAGGAGGAGGAGGAGGAGGGGCTTCTCATCTCCTCTTCTATCTAGCTAACCTACCTAGCTACTTTCATTATTATTTTCCTACTCCCCCCTCTCCCCTTTCCCATACCTATTTATTTGCATGTATATATGTTGTGCCAACAAAGAACATAGCTAGCTAGCAAATGCATCTTAATTAACTTTTATTAGTGGTAATATGATTAATTAAAGAACTAGGACACGTAATTTTAAAAAAAAAGTGACTATGTGACACATGATGTGTAAGTAAGTTCCTACCTAATAACCTAGATAATTATACCAATACATAGGAAGAGAGATCGAACTCGAGTGCAAAAGGACATGCACACTAATACCTTAACCAACTAGTGCAAGGAGCTTTTACATATCCAACAATATTAATAAAATTGAATACATATGCCAAAACTTATGAGAAATAAACGAATATAAGGAAGTTACAGAAAGATATGGACACTAAAAACAAGAGCTAGTGATGATGAGGGTGGAGGAGGTATCATGATTCAGAAAAGAAAAAGAAAGAATTAATAGCCATTTCACCAAAAGGAAGCAAGACAGGAGAAGTCATTGCAAAGAGAGCCCATTGAGGATAATAGCAAGTAGAAGATGACTAGTTTTGTCTTTTGAAAAAAAGATGATGACGATCTCTCTCTATGAAAATGAGAGAAGCAGCAACTGAAGGGGAGGGGAGGGGACTAGTTGCTTGCTATTGCCAATTGGGATATGATATTGTGGCCCTGCTAGCTAGCCTTAGCCCAAAGGCCATGAACTAATATTTAAGCCACACCCGACCACCTACCGACAATGAAAGCCACCTTTGTTTTAAAATTTAGCTCTCTCTAATCTCCCAAATACTTGTATTCATTCATTCATTCAATGAGATGAGCCCCTGAAGTTTTGGACAGTGTCCTTGAAGTTAAGGGCCATCATCCCCACAATACCACAATCTCACATAACAAAACTTATAACAAAACATATATCATAGTGTTGTAGATAGGCATATGCTGGCAAATGGCAAGGGGGGTAAGACCAGCTATTTCACTTGCCCCACTTGTGGTTGGAATGATGTGGATAGACATTGGGTCTCTTCGAGTGTGCTTGGAAAACCGACACCGATTAGGACAAGTCCTATTTGTTGGGGCTCATTTTTTTTCGTTTTTATTTGTTGGCTTTGAAAGAAAAGAAAAAGAACAAAATAGCAAACAGATTTGCTTAAGTTATACTTGAGTAGTTCCTGAGACACAGCAAGTGGGTGGGTTTGGGTTGGGGGAGGTGGGGGTCCTTGTTTTTGTGTTGGGTGTACGGCCCAGAAGCACCCAGAGAGGGCAGGCAGGCAGACCAGATGCCATGTGGACTTCACATGTCGTGATGAGGCAAGAATTAAGCTTATAGTACACTTGTAATGTAATGCAATTAAGTGTTGCTGCTGCTTTTCCTCATTCTAAGTTACGACACAACAAAAACCACATCATTGGAAATAAGGAACGCACCCAAAATCTATCTAACACACGAACACAACACACAAATATCTACTCCTCCTCCTCCTCCTCTCTCTCTCTCTCTCTCTCTCTCTCTCTCTCTCAGACGAGACGACATATCACAAAGTACCATATGCTCTTGCTTTTGCAACAAAGCTGCCGGCCTGGTACCACTGGAACTAGAAAAATCAACATCAATCATCAAAAAAAGAATCCTGCTGCTTGCTTGCTCTTACATTGATTGAGGAGCTTTTTAAAAACAGGGCTTTCAAAGTCGCCTGGCAGTGGTGGTGGTACCACATGCCTTGTAGCTCATCTTTGCTTTGCTTTGCTTTTAGAGAATCTTCCAACCCACTTCCCAGTTATTATTATTGTCTTATCATATATGTGTCAACGTTCTAATCTTTATCATGTTGCACACTACATACATGTATGGACATATGCTTCATCTTTGCTACTGTGGAGCCTTTTTATTTCTGAGGTTTGGCCCAGCCCTTTTCTTAGCCGGGCTCAAATGTGCTACAAAATTTTACTCCTCTCCTCCGAAGCCTGAAAAGCCCATTCGATTCAATTCGGTTCGGTTTGATCCCCTATCTGATCAATAAAAATGCTGAATTTAATTCCTAAACACACCCGCTTAACATAGGCTCCTCATTATAAAAGCCTATATTTGTTCAAAAGGAATGGGATACCGCTTCCCACTAGATGGACTTGGAATCCCTATATTTGAACTTAAAGCCGTACATTAAGGCCTAACAGCGCCTCACCAATTGCTCAAGAGGGCCTTCGGCGCCATCTCATTCCAAACCGTCCAAAACCCAGATCCACTGTTTTGGACAAGACCTTGCGTTAGAGATTCATCTACAGACGAGAAATATAGAAAGCCATGAACAACAAAGGCAAACCAGAGCAGCCTTCAATGAAGGATGCTTAAAAGGCAACGACATCTGATTTTACTACCAGCACAACCATTGATAATCAATAGCTCATATTAGCTGAATTTAAATCCGCCTAAATAGAGTCATTGTTATATGACATTTCCGAAAATCAAATCCTCCATTATATTGTCAACATTTCCAGGACAACTACCAATGACAACGCCTAAATAGAAATAAAGGTTGAATGAAAACCATCCTAGCAAAGTATTTAAAGCCCTCTACTCAAATGCATCATCATCGTCATCAGGAAGAGGCTGATTGGCTGCCTGTGCAAGCTCCGCTTCATGCCTGCAAGAAGCAACAAACACCGACATAAGAAAATCTTCTTCAGAAAATTCAGCTCTTAATAGAACTCAATGGCCACAAGGGGTTCGTGAAGCTATGACGCTTAACAGTTTGAATTGAAAAGTTAAATTATGGTAGCCTCAAGAACATAGGAGTCGAACAATTTCAAGATTTACATCAAAGAAGACCAGCATAGACAAAGTTCTTAGTTCTTACTGTTGTTGAGCAGCCAAGTCAATGTGTACTTCTGGAGGAGCAAGGGCAGGAGACTCAACGAAATGAAGATTTGTGTCACTAAAATAAAACCAGCAAATATTAACCTTTAGTATTATTATCAACACTCAAATACTGAAAGGAAAAAGTAAAAGACAAAAAGAGAATATATTATCTTAATTACCCTGCAAGCTTCCTAGCCAGGTAGAGGAAAGGCTTCTCAAAATTGTAGTTGCTCTTTGCCGATATTTCATAGTATTGCAGATTCTTCTTCCTGTGGAAGGTAACCTGCTTGGCTTTAACCTGCCTGTTCTTCACATCAACCTTGTTTCCGCAGAGAACAATGGGTATGTTCTCACAGACCCTGAAATTACAATTTTTAGAGCCAAAAATACCAAGCCATCATCAACGGCTGGAAAAATGAAACAATAAAAGAAAGAACAGACATGACATGACATCTAGAAATTTAGTCAACTCACCGACAGAGATCACGGTGCCATGTAGGAACATTCTTGTATGTCAACCTAGCTGTGACGTCAAACATAATGATTGCACATTGCCCGTGAATGCTGCATAATTTAACAGATAATTTCAGGTCAGAACTTCAACTAAGCAGCACAATGAAAAGGCAATTAATCTTGTGAACCACCCGAGAAAAAGTTGGTGAAAAACATAGAGGTTGCAGTTAATCACAAAATCATAAGAATGAGATTTATACTCTTCACTAAAGCATAAAAGCTTCCGTGCGATATTTTAATATTGTTCTTGCTACTAACAAATATTTCTGTGTCTATCATTTATACCATGCTAATATTACGTAAAAATGAAAAAATGAAAAAGGTGATTGCATCTCTTTCAGTCCCATCTCCCTTCATAAAAAATTCCTTTATCCATCACAACATCAAATACAACTAGATACCATTAAGGTGTACGTTGTCACAATTAGTTTATCCTAACATTATTTCACATGTATAACAAATTAAAAGATACAGTAAAATGTTCTGAAAGACACTAAATATATTAAGTGTCATTAGCGGATTACAGGACTTTATGTGGACATGAAATACCAAATAAATCATAGCAACATCAAAATAAATCTCCACTTACTAGTAGCCATCCCGAAGACCACCAAACTTCTCTTGCCCAGCAGTATCCCAGCAGTAAAAGCGGATCTTTCCGCAATTTGTGAAGAAATCCAAAGGATGAACCTCCACACCAATGGTTGCTGTTTGCAAGTATAACCAAACATAACTCAATCAAAAAAAGAAAAATATTAATAAATAAATTGAACCATGTAGTGAAATGTCAAAGAGGAGTCTTACGTTCATATTTCTTCTCAAACTCTCCAGTGAGATGCCTCTTCACAAAAGTGGTTTTTCCTGCACAATTCATCACCATTCAGCCCAAGTCCAAATCAAAACACAGCACATTATAGCTCCGAAATTCCCATTAAAACGAAGGTACGAACATATACATATACTGAAAAACATGCTGGAAAGCCTCGAACATGACCGCATTTGTTTTAGACTGAAATAACTCCAGAAAAATCATCAACTTCACAGAAAAACAAATCTCACACAAGAAAAAAATAATCCACGGAAATTCTTTACTTTTACGGGAATTGATTTCTTTAGCATCTCAGGCAGGGACCATAGTAGAACAAAGTATTTTTCTGGTTTTGTTTTTGTTTGCCCTTGTGCTGATTAGTGTTAATCAAATCTATCAAAATCCAATACAAAAACTACCAGGAAACAGTGAACTTTTTATCCAGGCGAATCACATTCTTCTCAAAAACCTAATTCTAAACATGAAATACTTGTGCCAGGATAGTCAAACAAAACAGCTATTCAGAAAATCAGACAGAAAACAGGGAAACGTAAAATTTACCAGTGCCTCCATCGCCGACGATGACAAGCTTAAAGCTTGGATAATCAACAGTCTGCTGGTTTGGCAAAGCCTACAGAACAAATTTGAAAGACATGAAAAAAAATACATATATATTGATAATTTAATATGACCTAAAGCGAAACGAAAAAGATCGATCTCCTGAACACCTAAACCCTAACGTAAGGGGAAAAATATCAGCGAGATAGAGATAGAGATAGAGATAGAGAGTTACCATTGGGTTCAAGGTAGTGAGTGGGGAGAGAGAATCTAAGAGCAGTGGAGTGACAGAGACAAGGAGACGAAGACGGCGACTTAAGTTTAGAGAGGTGAGGAGGGAGGCACTTATATGGATCTCTGGCTCTGAGCGCGTGGCTTTAGATTGACGCTATCATCTACGCCGTTGGATTTGATTACTCTTGTTTCCTGAACGTTCCATAAGAACGAACTATTTCTATTTTCGAAATTTCACCCACTAGACGGTCCCACATATATATATTTTTTTATAATAATAATTTTATGAAATTGAATTATGTAATTATAAACGAAAAATAAATAATTTTGTAGCATCACGCCGTGATTTTCGGCTTGCTACGGTGGCAACAAGAAAAAAAAGGAAAAGAAAAAAATTGCATTTTTGGGTGTAAACAAATTTAATTTAAAATGAATAATACAGTCGTCGAAGATTAAACAAGAAAAAAGGCTGCCGGCAGTAAGTTTTAGACCACCACATCACAACAGATCTGAAACCCTTCGACCCCGCCATGGCCTCGTGGCCTTCATCGTCCGATCCCTCTAATCAGTAAGTCCGGCGAAACCCACAACGTATATTTCTTCTGTGCGTCTGCGTTTTTGCCTTTCAATTCATAGAAATTTGTTCGCTTTATTAGTATTGATATCAAATTGTGTTCATGAATATGTTGAAAGGCAGGCTGCTATAAGAAAGAGAAGCCCGGGGTCCCAATTTAAGTTCTTGGTTCCTCTTATATATGCCCCTGTTCTTCCGCTCAGTAAGTTTTGCAATTTTCTCAACTCTTTTTTTACTTGATTTTATCTATATTTCCCATCTGGGTCTTGTCCCTTAAACAATTTTCTCTGTGGATATTTGATTTTGCAGTTCGACTGTCGCTGCGTAAGAACCCAGTTGTACGGGACCGTTTGTTTACTGCTGTGTTGGTGGGAGCATTTGCTCATGGCTTTTATTTGGTGTATCCTTTTTTAAATTTATGGTGAGTTCTTTTTATGATTGATAGATTATGTATTGAATAGATAGGTTGGTGCTACGCTGCTCAAAATTCACCATGCTAGAAGAAATTAAAAGTTTTGATCATTGCATATACCTTGTGAACTGAGGTTAATAGTTGGAAATAATTACTTCCGTGCTTAGAAATTGGAACCAAAGTTGATAGATTTTAGTATTTTCTGCCACAAGTTTGGATCTCTAGGGATGTGCTTTTGCAATGAGCGGCCATGGAATATGAAATGTTATGGGATGTGTGTGTGTAAATAAGATGGGGCACTTTTTTTTATCCTTTTTTGTTCCCAGCTCTTTGAGAGCGCCTATAAATGAGAGTAGAATCTATACTATAATGATGGAGCAGAAGGGGATGGTAAAGCACATTTCTTTCTTTGCATGAGATGAAGTCCTTGTATAAAAAAGCATGCAAAATGTGCCCGTCTGCTCTTCTCTCATTGTACCACCAGTGTATGTTCTGGTGGTAGACCACATGTGAGAGGAGCAAGGGCAGGGGAATTGGTTTTCGAGAAATATTTTCACTTTCTAGTTAGAATTTGTATGAATAATGTGATAATGGATTGGAGATGTCAGTTGTTGAAATAGATTACCTTCAACCTCAGTTGAATACATAACAGTATGACTCATTCTGTCTTGTGTGCTTGTGAGACGAAGTTATGCAACTGCATCCTGATGTGGTTCCTTTTGAGAATTGGAATTCCAGAATCAGATTTATGTTCCTGTAATTGGTACTCAATAATTTTCTAGTTTTATGATCTCTTCAAAACCCCAACTATTTTTCTCTCTCCTTGTTGTTATTGTCTTCTCCGCATTCTATTGTTTATCCTTGATGCACGTATTCAGAACTGATCTGTATGATGTTGAGAGCAAGTAAATGTGCGGAGCATGGCTTGAATTGATTTGTGGGTTTGTTGCACCCCGATGTTCCAGTGGCACCAACAATAGCTGAAGCCAACTTTGATATTTTTTTTAGTGTAGTTTCAGATTATATCCATTTATCATGGAGTGATACAATTTACAACACAATACATTTCATTTTCTTTTCACCAGACGGAGGTGTAAGAATCTGAATCATTTTTCTGCTTATAATTGCAAGTGAAATAAATACAGAATGACTAAACCGGTTTTGTGAATTGTAAGGTTTGTTATGGTTTTTGTGGATGCTTGATGTGCTAAGACGGGTTGGTCAACACTCTGCTAGTTATGCAGGATATTTCATACTGGCTTAGCTGCAGGGGAGCTGGCCTCTTATCTGTTACATCTGTGCTTTATAATTTGAGAAATATTCAGGCCCCAATCATCCAAAATATGCCATTAGGGCACTTGTTTGGTGTCCCTGTCATGGATCATGTCAATGGAGTTGACCGTCGTGAGTTTCATTACCCTATGCATTCATTCAGTGCGATTCTCATTGGCATATTCCCAGTTTGGATACTTTTCTAAGTTGCAGGATACTACCCAAGATTCAAATATACCGTATCCAACTTGAACTTAATTTGATGAGCCCCACATTAGCCCTTGCTTGAGCGATATTTTGAACTTATCAGTAGGGGGATTCGGGGGGGAAGGGCACCCTTATATCGGAAGGGGATTCGAGCTCGGGAGGAAACGGAGAGGGGCACCCAAATATTGAACTTATCGGCAGGGGGGATTGGGGTTCGGGAGGGAAGGGATAGGAACACCCAAATATTTAAGGAGGGGGATTCGAATTCCCAACCTGAAATATTGAACGGTTGAACCAATCCAAACAGATCAAATTACTTATGGTTAGGCTCAACCAGCATCATTCATCATAATCAGTCATCGCCATTATCATCACCATCTCTATCAGGCAAAGCTCATACAAGCAAATAATCCAATATCTTGTAATCGAAATAGCAAATCCAATAATAAAGGAAAAGGATTTTATATATACACACACATCAATAATTACATGCTTAATCGTCTAAGCCACGCAATTAACTAAAAACAAGCGTTAATTACATCATAGACGTCGCCATCTTTCACATTTTCCACCCCTAAAATCCTACTTTATGAAAAAAGAAAGATAGAAGATTTGGGGCTTTATTACAACTAAGTCGCCGGCTCATAGATCGGATCGGTTCTTGAAATCGGAGGCCAGCCTGGAGGCGATTGATGAGTGGTACATGGCGTCGTGAAACGACTCCGTCTCCATGGTCTTGATCCGGAGCTGCCTCGCCTTCTCCTCCGTGAAGCAACCAGGCGCGAACCGAGATCGCCACGGTTTCGAGTCGGGGCCCGAGTCCGCTCCGCTCTCGGCCTTGTCCCGGGACTCGGTCTTCGAGTGGGAGTCAATGTAGTCGGGTTCGGAGGACCACCCGAATAGGGGGGTCCACCACTTGGACGCCGAGCCTTTCCGGGTAACTGAGTCGGGCTTTCGGTTTCCGGTGGCATGCGGCCCGATCAGGGTGGGCCGAAAATGGATGAGATTGGTGGACATTTTGAGAGAGAGAAAAAGCTTGGGAAAGACGTTGGATTGGGAACTTTGGTTAACAATTACACTTGACAGTTGGAGAGTTAGATTCAGAATTTAAAGGGAAAATTGTGTGGGAAATGGATAAGGCCGGACGCGTGTCGGTCACTATTTTACAGTTCTGAGGGACATGTGGGGTCCACGTACACTTTGTTAATGACTTTTACCGGCTATTCCGGTCTCCACGTTAGGTTCTTCGGTTTCGATCGTGATGGCGATGTTTTAAAATGAATTGACGAAAATAACCTCGTCTTTGCGGATCTTTAATGCCCCAAAGCTCCAAAGATTACGGGGCTATCTAGAGCTATAGCCTCTTTCAATTTTAATTTACTCTTATTTAGTAAATCTTGATTTCATCTTCTTATAGTAAGCCAAATACAATATATGTTCGGAAGGGATTTTGTAGGCTAAAATAATTACTTTAATTTACATCCAAAATTCTGTGTTCCATCGGATTCCATTTTTCCATATATCGTCTGTAACAACAAAAAAAACACTCACACAGCCAACTAAATTTCACATTCATCACAACCGTTGGGGTAAAATATGTAGCCAAAACAAAAGAGAAGTTATGAAAACACGTGAACTAGAAACGAACCTCTTAGTCAGTCTTTTAATATCGATCGTACACATAACAATACAAGTTGTCCATATCATGAAAAACACAAAAGGTTGTAATTCTTCTATAAATTTGGTCTTGACTTGTAATTCCCGCCCCTCCCCGTCCCCGCTGACATTTCCAAAATAGAAAGAGGCCAAAGTATGGTTCAAATTGGGAGGGTATGGAGCAAGAGGAAGATTCCAATATGCTTTCTTGTCCGGCATTGACCTTATTCGCTTTCTTGTCCTCCTTAATTTGCCGTCGGTCACCATGAAATGAATGCATGGCTTTCCTGTAGGCTTCCTCTTCGCGCATAAGACACGCACGTGTTTCTTCATAAAAAAACAATTTTGTTTTTTCTTGACAACGCGATATTTTATGAGTAACACGTGAACAATTATTCAAATAAGGCCCAAATTGCAAGCCCAAGAAACAAACAATACCTTGAAGAGATAAAACAGAATCATGGGCCCAGCAAACCAAAATACAGCAGTAATATCACAAAAACAGCGTCATTTTATAGTGAGGGTCTGGCCCTCACTATAGAATTCTTGCACAAAAATAAGCTGAAGCTTTGCTATTCTTGCCAATAAACTTTCCAATTAGATACGAAATATGAGTCATTCTATAGTGAGGGTCTTAAGTAAGGTCCTTATATGAGACTCTATTTTTTAATCGTTTGATCAAATTGGTTAGTTTGGTGCTACCTCTCAAATACTCAAGTAGAATTCTATAGTGAGGGGCTCTTAGATGAGGCCCTATCTCTTAACCAATTTGATCCAACAGTTAAGAAATAGGGTCTCGTTTAAGGCCTTAATATAGCCCTCACTATAGAATTCTACTTGAGTATATGCAAGAATTCTATAGTGAGGGTCTTATATATGGCCTTTAGGTGAGACTCTGTCTCTTAACTGTTGGATCAAATTAGTTAGTCGTTGGATCAAATTGGTTAACTTGATCCAACAATTAAGAGATATACCCTTATTTAAAGGTCATATATAAGGCCATCACTATAGAATGACTATGATCATATGAGAGGTAGCACCAAACATGACCAAGAGACTTGTCTATTTTAATTGGATATGTACAATACAACCAAACAAGGCCTAAATTATGTTTGCCCAAAATGGCCTTGGAGTATTTGGGCTTGTTACTATTAAACGACTGCGGCCTAACTCAGACACAGTGTCCTACAGGAGGAGAAGGCCTGCACACACCAAACTTGCAGCATTGCAATTTGCAATCACAAATTTCATGTTGCCCGGCAGCTCCCAATGCCCAATAATTCGAACCTAAACCAAAAATAACAACCTCCTCGGACAGTCCTCGTGTTGCATACTTGTCTTTTTATCAGACTAAAAAAAAAAAAAAGAGTTGGCATCATCTTGGGTTTGGTCGTTGATGGTGATTTTTGAGATGATTAATTAATGACAATGTGAAAAGTTTGCTATGTGCATCCACAAAAATCTCTTGCAAGTCACAAAGTAAGTTTGAAACTTTGAAGGAAGCAAATGATGATAGGCCAATTTATGATGGTTTAGTTGTGTTTTGTCACTTGTTAGTTTCAGTCTTGCAGAGATTTGCATGGAATGTCAATGAAGCTATTGGGGCCAATGCCAACTCGGTTTGGTGGTCCACAAAACCCACATGTAAAAATTCATTCATTCAAACCCATCCATCCCCTATGCCTATGCTTACTCTACCTTAGTTTGAACACAATATTTTCCAGGTTTTGTCAATTTGTTTGTTGGTCCATTTCCATCCAACCCATTGATAGTAACCCAAAATTAAATATTTTCCTGATTTTCCATTCAATGAACTGATGCAATGATTCGAGGTTGTCATTTGGGAATTTTGAGGGGTCCCATTGGTCCCTATGTGTAGCTGCTTTCATTTACAAACCCACTCCTTTTTGGCGGGCCTTTTTCTCTCCCGCGGGATCCGTAGGCTGACTGGGCTTGTCTCAGCATCTTCTTCGAAATTTTCTAGGACTATCTAAACTATATACCCTTCTTGCCCCTTACCCACCGACCAAATGCTCCATCAATCTCCAATTTTTTATTTTTTACTTTTTTACTTTTTTCTGCCACATATGTGTAAAAGTTAGCAAACACTCCAACGTAAAAGTAAATTCTCTGTCTTCTGGTCTCCCTCTCTCTATTTTTATTTCTTCTAATATTCCTCCTCTCCCTCTTTTGTTTTTTTTTCCCCTGCTTCTTTCACTCTCTCCATCTAGACCTGGATCAAATTTTGATTCAAATTCGATGTAATTAATAGGAGATGAATTGGACTTTTCAATCCGATTATAATTCAAATTCAATTATAAATAAATACGGATATGAATTATAATTGATTCGATCCGACTTAACTTGAAGTATAATTTAGTTTTTCTATGCTTTATATTAATATTATATATATATAAATGAGTCATTTCAGTTTTATATGCACTAAGAATACACTTAAAACTAATTTTGATGATAAAATATCAAAAAGTAATATAAAAAATAGATAAATACAATAAAAGAATGAGGATACTAATGACATTTTGATTTTTTATACATCACAAAATAAATTTGGTAATAATTTGATCCGATCCAACTCTAACCCATTTACAAGTCTATCTCAATCCTTTCCATCTCTCATCTCTCACTTTTTTTCCCCCTTCTTCTTCTTCTCTCCTTCTCTCCATCTGTTTCCATCTCCTCTCCCTCTTTCTTTTTTTTCCTTTTTTCCTTATTCCTCTCTCCGTTTGACAAGCTTTTCGAAATTGACCCCCCCAAAAAAAAAAGGAAAAAAAAGAAAAAAAGAAGCTTTTGGGTGAAGATGCCAATAGAATTTCATTTTTAAAACTTAAAAATAATATATATATAATTGGTTTTTGCGGTTTTGCCGACATCGATTGCGATTATCGGTCCAACCGCAAAGTGTCGCCCAGTACTAGTATCAAATATGTCAATACTGCAAAGTGTAGTTTAGACTAGTCCCGGCCCTGCCCAGGGGCAGTTAGTGCGACTGCCCTGGGCCCATCATTGAAAGGGGCCCCAAATTTTTATATTTTAATAAGTGTTATATTATATTATTATAAATTAATTTAATATTTTTTCATAATTTTTAGGAATAGGATATTAAGATGAATATGAAATTTTGGAATAAAGGATCCATGACGAGAGTTTTAAAATAATTTCTTTGATATTGGCTTGACTTGCATTCTTGAAATTCTTTGACTCACTGATATGGTATCCATAGTTGGACATTTGTTTTCATTATTTAGAAATATGCAAAACATTGCTTAAAGTCTAAAAATATTTTCGAATAAATACTTTCTCAAAAAACCCAATGCTTAGTTGATAAAACAAGAAGTATACTAGTATTAGTAATTAATGTGTGTAGGGCACACTTTAGATTTTCGGCCCGGGCCTTTGAAAACTCAGGACTGGCCCTGATTTAGACTATCAATATTATTATTATGTAAATAAAAAAGTTAGGAAAACACTCCTCTGATAGTTACAGAGCATCTAACTCAATTATTTTAGTTACAATTATGAACTTGAGTAGAATGCTAAAAGTTTTGGAATAATATTGTTGTTGGAGTGTTTTGCTTTCGAAGGGTTTACTCACACTTTATAGTCCCAGTGTAACCTAACCTCCAGACTGGGAAAAACAAAAGGGAGGTTCACGAGAGCTTAGAGCAGCAAGAAGTGAGAGATGTCATGGCCTTTTGTGCCCATCATGTATATGTTTCTTTTTTGTTACTTATTGCCTACCGATGTGAGTGCAGCATGCTTTTCTGTTTTCTGAGGCCTAAATTATGGGGCTGCGCCTAAGCTTAACTTTACAAAGGCCGGGATCTACGCCATGCATTTCACATGGTCGGCTGCATATCATAATTGAATCTACAATATTCTCTCCTGCAGCCACAAGCTAAGTCTAGTTCTAGTCAAAAGTGTTAAGACCATGAGAGTCGTTCGATGCTCTTTCAGTCTGTCAGCTAGCTTTTCTCTTCTTTTCTTAATTTCTTTTTTTGGCTCAACTAACTCTGTCAAACCCTAAGAAGGTGAACATGATTCTACTACCAATACGAAGAATAATATAAGCTTTTCATTTCTCTTCTTCTGTGGTAGCTAATCAAAGCCAACTTGCCCTGCATTAAGTTTCTTTTTTATTTTTTTATTCGTAGAGTATGATCAGGGAATTAAGGAATAATTGAGCTTTTGGTTTCTTTTTAAGGCCCTGGGAAGGAAGAATATGCTTCAAGAAATGATAATGAAAAACAAAAGCAGGGTTTTCAGCTTGCTTAAGACAGAGGGCAAAGTGTACACATGTCACAATAAGGTTGGTATGCAATCCACTTTGGCTCAACACAATGAGTAAATAAAATAAACTGTGTGAAACCTGCCCTCAGTATAAGGTATGAAACAAAAATGAGCTTTTATCTAGTCAAATTTCCATGATGATCGTGCCTATAAGGTAGAAAAATTTCATACGCGCATGAACTATTGTCAACACACGCTCTATGGCCTCTCAAGTCTCAACCACAAAAGCACTTGTGACTTGTCCCAGTAGTCCAGAAGAGACTGGTCCAGAAAATACCCGTGTGCCTATAAATGCCAAAATGAGGAACTTTTTAGAACTTTCAACAAAACTACTTCAAAGATATTAGTTTCAACTTTCCAAGATATGGACCCATGCAAAGCAATCAAACTGGGACCAACTGCTTCTTTCGACTTTCCCTTGTTCCTGCAAAGTCTCATCTGATACAGAGAATCTCTTAAAACCCTTATTAAATTTTGGCTTCTCTTTTTGCCTACCTCTTGTCTACCCGCAAAACGCAGCTTCCAGCGTTAAATCATGTGTTGTCATGCATGATGTAATTAACATTTTTGGAAAATTTCAAACCTACAAAATTCTCTTGACAAGTTTGAACTCACTTGCTAACGTATATTTACTCAGTTGATCAATAGTAAATTTGTTCCGTTGCACCTAAATTTGAATCATTCTTCCGTAAGTGAGATTAATTTAGAATAATTTATTAGATTATTACTTGTGTGAAGAAAAAAAATCCCAAATGACCCAAAAATTAAAAGCCGTCCAGCCCAAAATAACCTGAACTGAAGGTCAACTAAAAATTTCACCTTTAATTTACTTTAATTTTTAAGTAAGTGCAGAAGGTAAGGTAGTTGAATTGGGGTAGGGGGAGGAGCATAGACATTGTTTGGTAGTTGACTTCCATGAATCAGAAGCATGGAACCTCTGATGACAATGACTAGAGATATATGTAATATTCAAGTTCTTTGGATTGCTTTCAAAAATGCCCACTTTAAATTTGTTATTTTATTTCTTTTAATAAAAAAAATTTCCTTCTGACAAAAATGTGACCAGCAATAAATTATCTTAATTTCAGTAATTAGTTATTGTGATTAGCTAACTCGAAGAGGAAATCATAGCTTCCAACCAATTTACTTTTTTAATACATGGGTTAAACCCGAAGACGATCCTTGATTCATAATAATCACTTGGAAATATGAATCAATGCTCAAAAATTCCTTTTTAATTGAAATCATCCAATCAAATATAAATTGGTATTTAAGTTATGGGAAAATTGTAAGCGACTTGTCATATTGAGATATATACCATGCAATGAGAGACATAGATGGAAGGAGGAGGATAAGAAGAAGCCCACGCCAAAAAAAGAAGAAACAAAAAACTAATACACCTCCCCTATATCATTTATATATATATATATATATAGTTTTTTCATATGGTAGGGTAAAGTGCATTTGTCAAAGAAGGTACATGTTGAATAAAATATGACAATGGGCTATTTAATTTGTGCTTTTTTAATCAACACATAAGGAAGCCATTCTTTTGGGCAATCATCAAGAACATTATGGAGGCACCAATTTTGTTGCTACCAGCCTACCCGCTTTCCTTTTAGTTTATTACCTTTTAGTCCCTAATAATAACATTTTAAAATATTCAACCAGTGTAATATTATGGGTTTAGTCGATATGACATTATGGCTCTCTTCGAGTTGCCCGAAAGGATGTGAAATATTGGTCTTGTTTCTTAGTTTGATTTAGTCTAATAATTCTCCATGAACTCTTCAGAAGTTTAATGCGGTTCATTTTTTTTCACATTCACAATATGATTCTTTGTTTGGCCTTTTGATCCCATTCAGTTGCATTGCATTAACTATGCATCACATAAAAATTAAGGTATCAAACTGAGAAGAGAAATTAAAATGTAATGTCCCAAATTTATATTTTCCATAGTTGGTTGGTTGGTTACTTTGGCTTCAAGTTGTTGGACTCGGCGTTTGCAATGATATATGCTAATTATAATTAACCCGCCCAATACATTTTCAGGATTTAGATTTAATTAATTTGTTTGAAGTGGGATTTTTAATCAATTTTGTCATTCAATAGTGCATGTCGGCTTCCAACACAGCTTTTAATTTGTCTCTGCAGACTGTAATCAAAGTCTCCAGATCCTATATTGAGTGCCAAAAAAGTAGGAACAATACAGAAAGCTTTCTAATCAAATCATTTTCCGAACTGATATTTTTGTTGGGTTTGGACAAATAATGAACCAAGCCAAACTAACCTAAAATACCTAATATAGTAAAGATCCTACGAAAATAAAATTAAAGATTCCTAAAATCCGCGAAAATCCTAATTTAATATGAAGTAGGAAATTAAAAATAAAAGCTAATTTCGGAAAGTTGACATGATGGTAATTGCTTACAAAAATAGTAAAATAAATTAAACAAATTTGGGATCATCTTTTATTGTTTTTTGGTACCATTAATGAACCCCTTATATTTTCTTCGATATTTTGGTAAGAAAGAATATAATTTTATAATTATAAAGAATAATAAAATGCCGACTGTACTTTGTATGATGGGCACGTATTGAAAGCAAAACAGCCAAACCTAGGTTCTCCCACCTGCACAGTGCACTGCATGGACTAGGGTTTCGTCGTAATTGCATCATAGTCAATTAGCCTGTTACGTGCGTTGACTTTGTTTGAGGAGGGAGAATGAGATGGCCTTCCCTTCCATATAAGCATGTTCCATAAATGGTCATGTTCGTGCACATAACGATGATTGAGATATGGCTGCCGGGGCTTACAAGGAAAAAACTGGGAGGGAATGTTGTCAGGTGTGATGTAACATTTTTTCCAAAAGAACACTGGCATTCCACAATTTTGCACGGAATATTTATCATAAAATAAAAGTATATCGCAAGTTAACATTTAAATAAATAAATAAAAGTTTAATTACATGTTAATCGCATATTTATGTTCCAAATAAGCCATGCACCAATTAGCTAACACAGTGCTGCGTCGGTTCATACAATATTGAGTGCGGCAGTGGCAGATTTTATTGTGAGTTTGAGGTGCAGCTAAAGAGATGCATTTACAGTAATTGATTTCGAGAGACCGTCCAATTTTGACTCATCTCACATCAAAGTGTGAGTGAAGTCGATCATTCCAAAATTCCAATTAATTATTAAACAAAGAAAGAAAAAAGAAAAAAAAAGAAAAGAAGAAGAAGCAGGGAGGCTCATTGGGACGATGGAGGCACAAGGACACCTTTGTTAGGTTGCTTGTCATAAACGGAAACTCATACCTGGCGATTATTCCCAAGCAGTCACAAATAGAAACTCACACCTGTCTCCCTCTGTCCCACTGTCCCATACCACACACACTGCCTGTTTCATGAGGCATCACCCAAAAGACCAAGGTTTTATCCCTCTAAAAACAAATAAATACATATCACGTGATAAACGAGACAGAAAGATGACAGGGTGGATACACATGAAAGTTCTGCTTCTAAAATGGATAGGGCACCGGCTATTCGGGCTTTTGGCTCTGTTACACTTTCACAACAACTTGGCCACAGGTAGCGTTCGCAATCTTACATCAGCTTCCATTTAGGCCGTACAATTTTGTAACTTCCATCTAACTGTATACACAATTTAGAGGATAATTTACCAGAAAAACAAAAAGATTCATGTAAGGGGAATATTTTAGTCGAGGATTACACGCAGGGGAGTTAGGAATTTGTCATTATGACCGATTGCTTATTGTCCTTTGTGTTCATCTTTGAAAGAAAAACTCAAAATTTATTGGGGTCAATTACAAACACACTTCAAGTTGATGACCAGAAGAAAGTTGCTATATGTCCCTCGAGAAAACCTTTGGTCACGTTGCCTGAATGCGTAGTTTGTACGACCAACCTCACAAAAGATCAAGACCTCTTATATTTTGGTTTCTCTCGATCCCACGCGGGTCCCATCTTTATATGAGAGAGTTGCCCTATACGGTGGCTCACCCAAATTTCTCTTCCTTATTCCTTCACCGTCAACAGTTGTCTAGTATCATCGGAATCAACTCCGTCCAATGTGAGAAAATTGCCTTATACGTTGGTCCTATCCAAATTTCTTTTTCATATCCCTTAATCGTTACCGGCAATCTAGTCTATTCGATATCAACCCGGCCCAACACAAGAGAGTTACCCTTTACGATAACCCTACTCAAATTTCTCTGTCCTATCCCTGCCCACCGGTATTGATTGCCTAATTAATCGTCGTCAACCCCGCGGTTAATAAATTTTGTCATACAGGGTCAAAAGGGTCAAAAAGAATTTCTTCTGTACAAAGAAACTGTTTAAGTGTAAAGAGTGGGACAGGGCAGAGAGAAACACAGTGAGAGAGAGAGAGAGAGAGAGCACAGAGAAGAAGCAAACGGACGTGCGTCGTGACCGTGTGAAGGCGCAGTAGCCAAGACCCCGTATAATAAAATATTACAAATCCACAAGGAGTCTAAGCAGACCAGTCTCCTTATTTATAGCACCTGGAAATCGCACCAAATAAGGACCAAGGCTTGGAAACACAAAACCAATAGCCAACGCCACTTGCTGCTGCTGTGACGTCTCTCTGAATTTTCTGATTAACAATGGAGAACAGAAAAATCAGAAGCGTGTTTAGTGTCCCAATGTGTGGTGAAGAACAGCTTGAGCTCTCAAGAGATGGCAGCCAATACAGTCTCTCTACAGGGATATTGCCTTCGCTTGGTGCAAGGTCTAGCAACCGGAGAGTCAAGCTCAGCCGCTTTATTGTGTCACCTTATGACCGCCGCTACAGGTTCCTCCTTTTCCTCTCTTTTGGTTCTTGGGTTGTCTTTGTTTCTTTCTGTAAATGCTTTTTATTTTTAATTATGTAGTTGTTGGTTGCATTGACTAAACTGTTTGCTTTGGTTATTTTTATGTTACCTTTTCTTCTGGGTATATGTGTTTGGAAAAGAACGGCATTGATATTGAATCTCGAAGCGTTACAACAACTACTGCTTTGTTCTTCTTTTGTGGTTGTTTTGTTTGTATTTAGTCCCCACTGGGATTTTTGCATCGTTGAATGCGTATGAGTCTTTTTTTTTCCGAGTGTTTATACCTTTTCTGTTATTTGGTTCTCTTTTCTTTGCTTTCTTGTTTATTCATCTCTTCCATCTTTTGGGTATTTAGAAAAGACGAAATTGAATCTTGGCTTGCCTTTTCAGTGATCAAAGGGATTCATTTGTTTTGTTTTTTTCTTTTCAGTTTATTATTTTATTTCTTTAAAGTAGGTTTGATTTTACGCTTCTAATAAAGTGGTTGTGGGTCTGTGATGTTTGAATGGTTATGATAAAGTGGTTGTTGTTAAAAGAATTTCACTGTTATAATTCCAGGGGCCAAAAGTATCAATTTTTTTTGTCAAAAGAAATCTGGGCTGATTCTATGCTAGAATATACGTTTTCTGCCCGAAGTGCTTGACTTTTCTTCACATGAATTTGGCCGAGTTTGGATTAATATTCTAAACTGAAACTAACAATTCAATTGAGACTTTTTTTTTTAGTTAAAGAAATAAACTTTTTCAATCAGACGAGCAGTACCGAATAGGAGGCCTGGAAAACATCCTATTTGACTTGTATAGAAAACAATCTTGCGTTTTCATTTGTTAATTTTGACATGTTTTGAATCAGATGGAAAAGGAAGAGTCTTGAATGCCAATCACTCAACCAAGACATCCTATGTCTTATATTGGAATGACTATATTTTTGTAATCTTGATTTGGCTAATATTTCTTGGAATTCTCTTACACGCTGATTCGGTTTGATTAGTTTGATGCGTAACTACCAGGTTATTGTGCACAATAACAGTTTCTGTGAGAAAAAGAAATTTCTTTTTGCTAAAATTATCTGACTGAATTGGTTTTTGCAGGGGATGGGAAACATATCTTGTTGTTCTGGTCATCTATACTGCTTGGGTGTCGCCGTTTGAATTTGGTTTCCTTAAAGGACCAGGGGGACCGCTCTCCATTGTAGATAATGTTGTCAATGGTTTCTTTGCTGTGGATATTGTTCTTACATTCTTTGTGGCTTACCTGGATAAGTCTACATATCTACTTGTTGATGACCACAAAAGGATTGGTTGGAAGTATGCAAGATCCTGGTTTCTCTTTGATGTCATATCCACTATCCCGTCTGAACTTGCTACAAAGATCTTTCCAAAATCTGTTCAATCTTATGGCGTTTTCAACATGCTTCGTCTTTGGCGTCTACGAAGAGTTAGTGCACTATTTTCCAGGTATGGGATTTTCTTCATACAAGTAGCTTCCAAGTTCTAACTACAGACAGCATATGATTAGAAACTTGGAGTAGCTTTTTCCTTCAGTTGTTTGATTTCGAAAATGAATATCTCAAGAAGAAGTTTTCCTTTGTATTAACTTTCCCATTATTCTTGCCTGAACAGATTGGAGAAAGATAGGAACTATAACTACTTTTGGGTTCGCTGTGCAAAACTTATTTGTGTAAGTAATTTTGATGGTTCTGCGATTATTTACATGAACAAAATGCATTTTCTTACATTGCACCACCATCTTATGGCGATTTGGATGCTCTTTTGTAGGTCACTCTTTTTGCCATTCACTGTGCTGGATGCTTCTATTATCTTTTAGCTGCACGTTATCGTGACCCCCAGAAAACGTGGATGGGAATAGAAATCCTAGAACAAGACATGTGGATTCGATATGTAACTTCAGTTTATTGGTCTATCACTACACTAACAACAGTTGGATATGGAGATCTGCATCCGGTCAATACAAGGGAGATGATCTTTGACATAGTCTACATGCTCTTCAACTTGGGATTGACATCATACTTAATTGGAAATATGACCAACTTGGTTGTCCACGGGACCAGTCGAACTAGAAAATTTGTGAGTAAATCCTAGTCGCTAAGTGCAATAAAATTAACGAAATGTGAAAATCTTATTTTATGTCGCTTCTATTTTACAGAGGGATACCATACAAGCTGCCTCCAGTTTTGCGCAGAGGAACCAACTGCCTGGCCGCCTGCAGGATCAGATGCTTGCACACTTGTGTCTGAAGTTCAGAACAGACTCAGAAGGACTGCAGCAACAAGAGACTCTTGATGCCCTTCCTAAAGCCATCCGCTCAAGTATTTCACATTATCTTTTTTACTCTCTTGTCGATAAGGTGTACTTGTTTCATGGGGTTTCAAATGACTTGCTTTTTCAGTTGGTAAGTTCAAACCAATCTCAAAATTTTCAATTAAATGCTTCTTTCTCCAGTGGACCTGTCCACATTGTTTGAAGTATCGCTATGTAGTAGATAGAAGTTTGATTTATTTTTCTCTTCTTCTTCTGAATTCAAAGGTGTCAGAGATGAAAGCAGAGTATTTTCCTCCCAAAGAAGATATAATCTTGCAGAATGAAGCACCCACTGATTTCTACGTACTTGTCACTGGTGTTGCGGTAATAATTTCACCTTTCTTTTTCGTCAAGTTTCAAGGGAATTATCAATTTTATATACTCTTTGTTTGAGTTTATCTTCTGAATAAACTACTCTTACGTTTGAATTACTTAACAGGATTTAGTGGTTCTCAAAAACGGAGTTGAACAGGCAAGTCCAACACTTGAATAGAATGGACATCTTTTCACGTTTTTTAGTTCCATTGACCTTGGTGGCTGTGATAAATAAGATTTTAAGCAACATTATCCTAAACAATTGCAGGTCATTGGCGAGGTAAAAGCTGGTGATCTTATTGGTGAGATTGGGGTACTCTGTTATAGGCCACAGCTCTTTACAGTTAGGACCAAAAGATTGAGTCAGCTATTGAGGCTGAACCGTACTGCTTTCTTAAATATCGTTCAAGCTAATGTTGGAGATGGAACTGTAATTATGAATAATCTCCTCCAGGTGAGTTAGTTTGATATAACCTTGCTATATCTGATCCATAAGTTGAAAAAATTTCTTTGGTTTCTAGTGATGAAGAATTTTGACATGTTATTGGCATTTCTTTCTCGGTGGGGCAGCATTTGAAAGACCAAAAGGACCCAATAATGGAGGGAGTTCTGTTGGAGACAGAGAACATGCTAGCTCGAGGTAGAATGGACCTACCTCTCAGTCTATGCTTTGCAGCAAGCAGAGGAGATGACTTGCTGTTGCATCAGTTGTTGAGACGGGGTCTCGATCCAAATGAATCAGACAACAATGGGAGGACAGCTCTGGTTTGTGAAATCCTCTGCTCCTGATTTTACATTTTTTATATTGCATTAAACTCTGGATATAATGATGCTAACATTTTACATTTCCTCTTTTGTTGTTTGAAAAACCAGCATATAGCATCAGCCAAAGGAAGTGAGAACTGTGTGCTTCTTCTACTGGACTTTGGGGCAGATCCTAACAGTAAAGGTACCAATGTATTGACTTTTATTGCTTGCATGGTCTCTTAAGTCAACTGAACTGTAATTTAGAAATACTCCGGTTTTCCACCTACATGTTTGACCATTGAGAAATGGCCTCACCTGATGTTGTTGAATTGTCATATCAAAAATTTTAGTTTTCCATTCCCTTAATGGCAAGATAGAATATTATGCTTGTTGACTTTTCCTTTATTAAACTACTTGATACAATTATTTGCTCCATTTCTTATCTTCTTTTTTTGTCTTTTTTTTATATGTACATAAAAAAAATGGTTTGACTTCATAATCTGATCCAAAACAAATGCATGTGCTTCATAATTTGACAAATTTTTAAGTTTATTATTAGTAATACAATACTAACCCCATTTAAGAGCATCTGTTCATCTTATCCCCATCCTTTTTAACATGATATAATATGAAAATGTCGGTGTCTCGTTCCTCTATTTTATTGAAACATGCAAATATGTTGTCTTCTTCAGTGTGAAGGAAGTCAATGCGAATGGCCTTATCTTTTTTCAAGAATGGTTCGTTTCTGGTGACTTCATGAAACTATCTGCAGTTGAATCTTCTGTGTGCGCATGCGTGTACATGTCCTGTTTCCATTATTGGATAATCATAACTATTTCATAGGGTCGGTCATATTCTTTCTTGTGGACCCACGCCCCTAAAGTCCACATCAAATTGCAGAATTACTCAAATTATATTCTTTCTTAATTGCACGTAAAATTTAGTTATTTAATTGATCCAGTCTAGTCCTCCGTATCAAACCGCGGGATAAGGGTAAATGGTTTAACAATAACTTGACTTTGTTTCATACTTTGACAGACACAGATGGGAATTCGCCACTTTGGGAGGCAATTCTGAATGGTCATGAACCAATTGCCAAGCTGCTGCAAGACAATGGTGCAGATTTCAACTCTGGGGACGTGGGTCAATTTGCTTGCACTGCCGCCGAGCAAAGCAGGGTGGACTTGCTCAAGGAAATCGTTGGACATGGAGGTGATGTCACACGACCTAAAGCCAATGGAACCACAGCTCTCCATGTTGCAGTGTCAGAAGACAACGTTGAAATCGTCAAGTTCCTGTTGGACCAAGGGGCTGACATTGACAAACCAGACCTCCATGGCTGGACCCCAAGAGCTCTGGCAGACCAACAGGGACATGAAGACATAAAGAACCTTTTCCACTCAAGGAAAGAAATATCCAAATTTCTTTCTGTTACCACTCCCGAGCACCAGCAGAATGGAACCCGTTTCATTGGAAGGTTTACAAGCGAGCCAAACATCCACCCTCCGTCCCAGGACTGCTCATTTGCAGGAGCAGACGGAGGAGCTTGGGGACGAAACCGGCCACGGCGCAGGACTAATAACTTTCACAACTCACTCTTTGGCATGATGTCAGCTGCCCACACCGGCGAGAAAGACTTGTTTTTCGCGGTGAAGGGGACGAGAAGTCCAAAGAGTAAAAACTACGGAAGTAACCCTGCTAGGGTGACAATTAGTTGCCCTGAAAAGGGTGAAGTTAAAGGGAAGCTTGTGCTGCTTCCAGTGAGTTATGAGGAGTTGCTTGAGCTTGGTGCAAAGAAATTTGGCTTCTCATCGGCTAAGGTCGTGATCAAAGAAGGAGCTGAAATTGATGACATAGATGTAGTTAGAGATGGTGATCATCTTATTTTTGTAAGCGTTGGTGAATCACAAGAAGAGCCTGAGACCCAAGATTCTCCAATTCAAGGAGATTAACATGTTGGGTTTTGAGATGGATAAAAAAAAAAAAAAAAAAAAAAAAAAAGCCCGTGGCTAACCTCGGTTTTTTGGGTCATATTTTCTCCATTTTTTTTTTTTTTTTTGGAGGCAAATCAATGTGACAACAATTGTAGGGCTCTACATGTTTGTAGATTCAGTCACTAAAGGCTCCAACATAGGAAAATGAAATGTCTATAAATTGTAAAGTCTTTGAGTGTGCATTCAACGATAATTAATCAATGGGTTTGTAAAAATTGATTAATCCCAAAATTATATCTTCTTGATTCAAATGAGAGACTTTCGAATTTGATTTTTGTGGTGAATACTTAAATCGCTGGATTTTCACTGCAGTTTATGCAAGCACAGCTCCAGTTCAAAGGAAGGAGCCATGGCAGATTTTTTATACTTGGGTTGATAACAGGACGCTGCCTTGAGATCAAGATCGGTAGCTTTTGACGAAGAAGATAATAGTAATTTGGGTTATGTATTAATTATCCTATAATCCTACCAACCCCAAAGAGTGGCCGAGGGTGGAGAACAGATGGCAGCATTGAGGTAAAGCATACAACACCAGCCTAAAATCCACTTCATGGAAGACAAATACACGCAGGCTTCATAGGACTCGGGAGGAGACAAGTCCAAGAATATCCAAACTGGTACAATATCAGAGCAGAGCAAAATCATAAGAGACTTGAGAGTATAAAACAACTGCACAGGTGGTCACATTTTGGTGAATTCAAGGAAGAATGAGACTAAAATCTTTTCCTTCTCTGCTCCTTTAACGTCAAGCAAATACACATCGCCGATTTCATTACCTGATAAATTTATTTTACCTCCTCATCCATCACTACAACAACTTGAGCATTTTCAGACGTGCTTCATGTTCTGGATCCAATTTTGGTGGGGTATAACATCCATGAAGATCCTCCACTATGTACTCCTGCAAAATTTTGAAAAGATAAGCACTCTTGGACTTCTGAATGATGCAATATCTAAACAGTCAAAAGTTGAGAGATTATAAGTATCCAGACCTGCACAGGAGAAGAGTGTCTAAGACTAACCTTTGTGAGTTCCCTCTTGGTCAGGATGTGATAATGTCTCTGCCAGATCCTCTGAATAGCCATGGTAGCAGCAAGGAAACCATAAGCTATGCCAAGTATGGCAAATATGACAACAAAAACGATAACTAAGGCAAAGCAAGCCTCCATAGACGCAGGGAAACAATCCAAGATTCCCCAACCATAACAACAATTCTGGCAGCCAGCCATTCTTGGGTCATTGCTATTGAGGGATGAACAGTGTAGTATAAGCCCAAAAAATCCAAGCAGCACAAAAAAGGCCAGTACCCCTGGTATTTACAAGTGCACAGTGGCAAAAGTAGCAATGTTTTTAATACGAGGCCATGGACGTAAGAGATTGATAACAAGTGCAATATTTATTTGTTTCTATATTCCTTCTCATATAAAAAACAGTAGAAGTAGAAAGCCTTGACACTGTTATACCAAACAAGACGATACGACCAGATTTCCCATATCAACAAAAGACATTAACAGAAAGCAAAATCAAAGCACAGCCTGTAACAAATTTACTGATTACTAACATAACTGACAATTAGCTTTCACAGTTTCTATTATTATGAAGAAGGCAAGGCCAAAACGGGGGGAATGGGGGAGTATTCTTCACACGTTCATGAGGGGTATGCCATACACATTATTAGGTAGAAACAGCACAAAGATTGATGAACCGAAATTACTTAATGTCTTCGGCACACATCTGTCATTGATATTTCTTAGCGATGTCCAAAATATTACTTCAAACAACAAAAGACTTTCATGCTTACTGAACGAGAAATGGCAAAGAAAATAGCGCAACTGTCTTTATTCTATCAGAAACTAAAAATTTCCCTAAGATCTACCATTCTGACATATTCGATGCCAAACATTAAGTAGCAACAATTTCTTGACCCAGTAAGCTGTCTCATGTTTTTTATTAGATATGAGCATTATAATAGAATTGATCCAAAACTTGATTCAACTGAATTGTTAGTCAGATACTTTTGAAATGTGAGCACCAGAGTCAGAAAAACTCTGAACTACATAAGTTTTTCAAATAACATTTTAAGGCGTAAAGAGTTTACCTATACAATAATAAAATGGTATAGGATGTTTTGACAAGATACGATCCCAACCATCACTAAATGAATTCCTGAAGGCACCATCTTTGTCCATGACATACGCAAAGCCACCAATTGCAGCAATGACCTGGATAAAAGTTAATCAGAGACAGGAGGAGGGTTATTATTGCCTTTCAAAAAAAAAGTATACCACAAGAATTACAACAGAAAATGAAAGTAAATGCCAGAAACGAGAACATAACTGCTTAATTAATTAAAGCATGACATTGTGTCTGAACCCTTTTATGGAACATAATCCAAAGGACAATTGCTTACTGATTGTACAGCTAAAAATACAAGGAAAACATCCCTTGCAACGAAAACTCTGAATTTTATTTTACGCCAAGAATTGTCCTCATATGATTCAACTCGAAGGTGAAATTGGGCTTTGCAAGTTGTGCAGTGTGAGAAAGCAAATCCCTCCTAGAAAAAGCAGAGGGAAGTTCAGTAAATAATAAAATAAACCGCTCAGTTTAAGAAAAAGGGAAAGGCAATTTCCTCACTGTAAGGAAAAAAAGAAGAGGTTATTTACCTTAACAGAGCGCCAGTGGTCAAGACAGGAGCTATGAACAAACTGCTGGGTGCCTTTACACATGCAAGGTGAAATCAATTCATCCCCTGAAAAGTTATACAACAGTAATCAGGCCAACAAATATGCCTAGGCAGCAATGAGTGCATCATGACATACGTTTAAAAATATAAAAAAACTCGGAATCCCCACCCCGGGACATATGAAGATTACAGTTTTCCCAAATGGACTAAATTACTGCAACCTACAAACATAGACTAAAACTACACAGGATGCAGTCTTTCCAAGTTCCCAAGTATGATTAAAACACAACAATTTAAACCACAAAACAATGAACAATATTCATGAAGAAAAGAAAAATCAATAAGCTTAATATCTTTACGCGAGATTGACCTGGTTCAGCATCGGTTTCAAGACAAATGCGACAACAGGGAATAGAGCCAGACTCGAGGTCTTCATTGTAAATCTCAGTCGAGCTTCCAGGTGACGAATCTTCCTGGTTCTCTAGCAGAGGGTCCACGTCAGTAGGGTCTCGTTCCGTTTCACCTGCTGGCTCTAGCTGCACTTCTCCTTTCATTGATCGGCCGCAGAAATCGTTCAAACCACTGAAACAACTCCCAATTACAGCAAGCAAAGATAAAAAACCTAAACTTTGTCAAAAACGCAAAACGCAATCAGAGAAGGGCTTCAATTCAATTCAAGTGCAATTCGAATCTCTGAGTGAGCATTTGTTTCTTTTACACAAGTTTCTCAGCGATTCCAATGGAAACTCAACAATTAATTCATGAAACAATTTGGGATTTAATTTTAAATAAATACCTGAATTTTTGCAGAGAATTATCAAGGCAAAATCGTAAATCGGTGATTTTACGAAATGGAGAGGTATAGGCTGTTTAAGGATTTTGATATTTTCTATACGACGCGCGGTGCGCACTGCGCGCCTGGATGACTTGACTGGGTAAACTTGGGCTCTGTTTTGATGGGCCCCATGGATTTCTTTATGTGGATGGATGGGCCTTGACGCTGAATATTGGGCCACTTGACCCGCTTCTCTAATCAAAGGAGAAAAACAAGAAAAGTAAAATGTGCGTAATTTCCTTTATGTTTCTAGATTGTTATAAAGCTACACAAAAAACACGAACGACAGCAGCTTGGACGTGTTGACTACGTACGTGCTTGGTTAGATCAGTCTTTGGCATATTTGACTGGTGTGGAATTTACTTGGCTTTCCCCTTTACGTAAGTCAAGCATCCCACATGCAGCTGACAGAGACACCTTTTGGATTTATCTAGCCCAGCCCAGCCCAGCCCAGACGTTTTGCATCATTGCCATTTCCCTGCCCCCATCATTTGAGTACCCTTTTGCATCGTGTCGTGTGTTGTCTTAATTTATTTTGTGTTTTTTACTGTTTGATGCGAGAAATATGAAAATTCCACGTCAAATAAATAAATAAATATAGCAATGATTGGTTAAAGTATTTAATTCCCACCAAACTTAGAAGAGAAATTGACAAAGATGGTTTCGTAGCTTCCAAAGCGCAGCACCCATCAGGAAATTTCCGGGATATAATTAATGAAAAGTAATAAATATTTAATGTATAATAGAAAATGAAAATGACATATTTTTGTGCACATTTGCTGAATATTCCATTACAAGTTACAATGACTAATAATCAAAATATATATAACTAGAATACAAAAGCACATGAATTTCCGCCATCTCCTGCCCCTTCCACCACTCATCACACGGTCTCTTTGCACACATGACATGATTGAAAATTCAAACCCACCTCAGACCTCGTCATTTCTACATTTCCCACATCACACCCTGCATAAAATAAAATAAAAATTAAATTAAAAAACCATTAAAATCATCACCCTCCATATTTCTGGAGATAATAAAGGAATTAATCTGCTTACTGTTGGAACTCAATGTTGATTGATTTTGCCGTTGAATTTGCGATGGCTCCGAAAGCTGTTTGGGACAAGACCATGGTGGTGGCTGGAGCCGACGGCGCAGAATTAACAGAGCTGGCATAATCCACGATTCTTATTTGAATGGTCTTGTCGGGAACACACGTCCCCGTTCGTGCCGCGCTTATGCACCTCACCAAGTACTGCCTCCCGCAGGATGCCCCATTGTCCCATATTCCGTCTCCAGCCGCCGCAAATAAGTTGCTCGAAGGAAACTGCGACGAATCGCTGCCGTAACACGCCGTCGCTACATATGTTTTTAAAAAAAAGCAGTACATAATATACATGTGCATCGAGGTAAGGTAGAGAAGAGAACATAAATATAAACATGGGGTGAGGATATATAAGTAAATATACGTGGGATGGGATGGGACGTTAACTTACGTAAATATGGAGGAGGATACTGCGCAGCAGAGCCCACGTCAGCGTGAGATGTGAGTAAAAGGTGTAGAAGGAAGAGGATGAGTAGGGAGACCCATTTTTGTGGTTGAGCTCTCGACATTTTTGCAGAAACCAAAAGGGTCTGGAATTTGGAGGATAAGTTGTTTTATTTATTTGAATGGAGTGAATTAGCTGGACAGAGATAGATAGGTAGAAGAAAGAATTCATTGTGTAAAAGTCTAGTATAAACAAGAGCATTCAAAGTCAACGTGTAGGTTTAAGTTGGAAGCAGGCTTTTAAATTAGAATAATTGACGGCTGTGGGCCAGACACTTGAATTATTTAAATAATAATTATGGGTACGACATCGCCAACTCACCACGCGGCTTTAGCCGTAACGTTTCAATTTGACCTAACATCCATCACACGTTGATTACGGATAAGCATTTCTCTAACCTATCAATCAACGGGCTCTAATTTAATGAAAAAAGGTTTTTATTTGCAAATCATTTCAACTTCACAACACTTTGGCAATATGTGTGAAAAACCTTGTACTTGTATATTGTATTTATATATATATGGGCATGCTTTGCACCCATACGAAGATTTGACTTGTGATTTTATAATTCATTTGCCATATGCACTTTCACATGCCAATAAATCGGATAGCCGATCGTAATCTTATCAATCCCATTGAAAATTGACCCAATGATTGCTCCAGTACCAAAAATATCCAATATGATATATGCACAACTTGTCTACTGAAGTTTTCCTGGATCAGTCATCAGTGTCAGAGATAATGGAGCTAATCGGATAATCAAGTCTAATAATCACTCGACTAGGGGTAAATTCTAGGGTTTTACCCAGCATTCAATTTGACTGGAAGGAACACGGGTGAATCATTATCCCCAAATCTAATCCAATGCATTTAACACCACAAGCAACACAAAAAATAATTTCAAGTGAAGAATATTTATATAAACCTAAAAGTTTAAAACGAATACCACAAGTCCACAGTTCTATTAACTTGTAAATCAGGAAAGTGGTATGTATGCAACTAAAAACTCCCCCACCAAGCAAGCAAAATGCAAAGCATAGTAGCAACAAAGGCAAGACGGCCATGCTTGCATGTATCCTCGTCTTAGAATTTCACTGCCCTTTAAACATCTGTCTTTTACGCCTACATTGCCTCCCAAGAACACCAAGATAGTGTGCATAATTACTTCCACAACTTGCGCAATGACATGTTCTTCTCGGTCTCCTTCTTCATTACCTTGGCAACTGCCATCTCAAAATCTTCTTGTGTCACATGAACTCTTCTCTCCCTCAAAGCAAACATCCCCGCTTCTGTGCAAACAGCCTGCATCGCGGAAATAGAAAGCGAGCATAAAGATTTGATACCGCACACAAAACCTCGATTAGTTATAAACCACGGAGGAAAAACGAAAAAATTACCTTCAGTTCTGCACCAGATGCACCATTCATCTTCTCTGCAATCTTCTTCAAGTCAATTCCACGCATTAAATTCATTCTTCTTGAATGGATTTTCAAGATATCCCAACGAGACTGCAATTTTTTAAATGCATTACTAAGAATTGTATTCATCGCGACAGATAAAATAGGCAATGCCAACCATCAAAAGTATTATAAAACTGGAAGTTTAGTATATGCACTCTGCTAAGTGGACTTAGTATTGCAAAAATGAGAAACCATTTACCGCTGACCAACCTCAGTTGATGGCATACGGACAATTAATATAAAGAGTAAACAGAAATTTTGACCTCTGAATATATAAACCTATTGAAAACATTAATCCTAGTATAGCGACTGGAACATACCTCTTCATTAGGATTTGGGAATTCAATCTTCCTGTCAATTCGTCCTGGCCTAAGGAGGGCTTGATCCAGAATATCGATACGATTTGTGGCCATTAAAACCTGTCAAGGGATGAATTTAAAGATGGTGGTGGTCAGACAAATAATAACGTTCAGAAGTATTATATTGTGTTTCAAACCAGTGAATCCACATCTGCTCAGTACCTTGATCTTGTTTGATGCCTCAAATCCATCCAACTGGTTGAGAAGCTCCAGCATAGTCCGCTGCACCTCACTGTCACCATTGCCACTACCAGATTCCATACGAGCAGATCCGATACTGTCGATTTCATCCATAAAAATGATAGACGGAGCGTGTTCCCTGAAGGAAAAACCAAATTAAAATAAAGTGAGCAAATGGTAAGCAAAAAGATGGAAGCAAATCAGATTAGAAAATGTATGTGCATGAATCCCATAATCATTATGGGAGGCTTAACAAGAGGTAGATCATTGAATGATTACAGATTCATCCACAACCCAGATCTTTGCAGTAGAGAAAGATAAACATATAATCCAGAGTTCAGGGGCACCCCAATAAATTATTGTTCCTTTTGTTTCTTCAAGGTGCCACAGATCGGATGAACATACATGCCTCAGACAATCCGATAGTATGACTCTATTTTAATAATACTGACAGCCCAACATTACAATTATGGGTAAATAGCTTATTCTAACTTAGAATTTCCCTCCACGAATTAAAGCCTCAACATCAAATCTGAGCATAGAATAAGTTAAAGTTCAACACATAGAGCAACAGAATTTTAAATCAAGGCAACAAAAGTAACACGTGCACATAGAAACGGAAACCAAAACCAATCTCAATAAGAGATCAAAACAAACCTGGCCATGACGAAAAGTTCTCTAACCATTCTAGAGCCTTCCCCAATATATTTCTGAACTAACTCCGAACCAGAAACCCTGATGAATGTGCAGTCAGTGTGATGGGCCACAGCCCTAGCCAACAGTGTTTTCCCAGTGCCAGGTGGCCCATAAAGCAGCACGCCCTGTTGTATTGAAGAGTGAGTCACAGGGCACAAATGTAACAGTTAGTGCCTATCTAGTAAGCAAATAATCAAACATAACAACTTGGCAACATAGTTCTACCTTTGGCTGAGCTATACCAAGACTCTCGAACAATTCAGGATGTTTAATTGGAAGTTCAATGACCTGGAAAAATGATTATATGTTATTTACAACACATGTAGAAGAAAGTGCAGAAGTAAAATATCACACAAATCCAGCAAGCAATGAAATGCGAGTTCAGAGAGTACGAATGTGCAGAAGCAAACCTCCTTTATTTCTTTGATTTGCTGATCAAGACCACCAATCATATCATATGTAGAATCCGGAACTTTTTCAACTTTCATAAGGTTAACCAAAGGATCTACTTTGCTGGGCAAGATCAAATGAAGAACATAGCTGTCATTGCGGAGAGCAACTCTTGTTGATGGCGTGATCTTTGTGACATCAATGTTTTTATCAATATCAACGACATATTTCCCTTCTGGATGAACCTGAAAATCAAAAAGACATGAAGTAAGTGAAAAAAGCATCAAGGAATTTGGTTAGCATAATTAATGAATGGTCTGTAATTCAGACAAGAGTACATAATATCAACTTGATGTTAGCGAAGAATGTAAAACTACTTACCTTAACCAAAACCTTGTTCTTCCCCATCACTTTAACAACTTCCCCAACATATGATCCAGGCTCCTGAAGCAGCTGTAGTTCTTCCCTGAGCATTCTCACTGTTCAAGTTGCGAAGTTAGATAAATTAAATTGATCAATCCAATAGTTCCAACTTGACTTGCTACAATATGTATAATGAATGGATAATAAATATGGGGAAAAAAGGCTTCAAGAACTCCATCAAAACCAGATCCACACGTTATATTCACATTGCAACAAAGCAGAAACACTGATTAACTGACATCGTGATTGGTACAACCAAATAGATATTGCTTACTAGCTCAAGCACATAACAAATTAATGCTTTTGTTATAAAATACTGTTAAATCCTCTGAGTGATATTTTGACTACATATGCATTCATTTTATCTTCTATGGTATTATACTGGATTAGCTTCCTCCAGTTAAACTGGTTTGATTTTCAGCATTTATTCTTTATAATTACTCTCGGACAACAAATGGGAATATGACTGGGTTGTTAGAAATGTTACTTCACTCATCAACAAACACTCGGTGTCAGCAAGCGCAATCCTATATCAAAGAAAATTAGTACCAAGTATTTCCTCAAACAAAAGAATGCCATAATTCAGATAGGAAAAGACCGAAGTCTTCCATTATTATCTCGAATTACTCTAGAGAATTTGTTGAATCATCTTCCTAGTAAAAATCTACATTCCCACATACTAGTAAACTCGCCAAAAATCAAATCTTTACGCTAGTTTTCATCAAATTATAAGTACCAATAACCAACACCACTGTGTCAGAATCAAATCAGCAAACATACAATAGCCGAACTACAAAAATCCACCACAATCGACAATTGACTAACCCAAACCCAAAATTTCCTCCAATTATGTAAAGAAACCCATAAAAAAAAATTAGGGTTAGCGCATCACAGGTGTGAATTAGAAAACAAATCCATCGAACCTCGGGAATTGAGCTCGTTGCGCTGAGCTTCGAGACGATTGAGGTTGTGGGTCTTCTGGCGGACCTGGAGCTGAAGCTCGTGAATGTGCTGGAGATAGTACTGCCTGAGCCCCTCGCCTTGCTTGGTGGCCTTGGCGGAGCAGGCCTCCTCCGGCACGGCCTCCGGGTGCTTGATCTCGACTCCTACTGCAGCCATTGCGATCCTTTTCTTGCGACAAAAACCTGAGATTTGTGAATTTTGGAGAGCTTTTTTATGCTTCTCTGCCTATTTGGGTTTTATAAAGAAGGGAGGTGTTCGGTGTTGGTGTCGGTCTATGGGCGAGGTAGTGTTCGTGTCGTTCAAGAATTCATATTTCTTTTGGTTCTTTGTTTTTTATTTTCCTTGGGTGTAAAGGATTGGTAGCAATGCCCCGTTTGTGATTTTGGGTCGAACTTTGATTGGATCCAAAGAAATGTGGGCCATAATTTTATCTTGTGGCCTCTCTTTGGAGGCCCAATTCATTTGCTACGAGGATTAATTTTTTTCTTTTGTTGGAGAGAATGACAATAGATTGTATTTATAATTCAGGTCAAAAGGCTGTTAGTTACAATAATCAATACAAATACATGAAAAAACCATACATATACCTCAACTAACCAAACTATAACTGCAACTACAACATTTTAATTATTGCAAGTATAAAATACAAGTATAGACTATAAAACACGCAACAAACTCATAAGAAGTTGATTCACTTATTACAACTAAAAAAACTAAAACAAAACAAGGATATAAAAGCCGACCTACCACCACGTTATCACCATGACTGCCAAGCATCCACCAAACTCAACCAAGACGAAGGCGTTAGAGGGAATGAGCGAGGATTATAATGGAGAGAGGATGGGAATGTCTATGAAGGTGAGGAGGAGAAGGAACTAGGCCTCCGATTCCCAAGGACGACGACAATTAAAACGTTTCTCTCTTTAAGGTTTTGTTGGTGTGAACCTATAATCATGGATTAACTAATGTTTATTTGTTGTCAAGACAAAAGATATTTGGTGAGAGGGAATTCGATCATAGGACCTTGGTGGATGAGTAAATGCTCTTAACCTTAAGCTACAAGTCCCTTGTGATCATTAACTCCTTAGTTTAACTATCATTTAAAACGGTTCAATTTTGTTCTTAAAAGAAGTGTTCAATTTTAAACGTTTTGAAATATTAATTGCTTATCTCATAGCAACTCAAGATCATCTTCAATAAGCAGTCATGAACAAAAAATCATGGGAGAAGATAATTAGATCTTATTTATATCGTGAGATATGGGGATGCAAACAACTTCAATGTCCACAATAAAAAAGTTCATCAAAATAAAGTATTGAATTAATCAATAATAGAAAGTGCCTCGCATGCTTAAAATTCACGATTTCTATAATGGATAATATTACAAATTTAAGTGAATTATAACGGTTAATATATTGTGAGTCTCAAATATATTAAATCAGGACTTGCGAATACGCGCGTGACAGTATATCTTTCCATAATTTAACTAATGGGTCATAATCAAAGCTGGACCAATGGAATATTTTTAGTGGCTGGGTTGTACGGATCCGGGCCAGAAAGCCCATACAGAGGAATAGAGATCCAGAATCTAAGAAATGGAGCAAAAAGCCCAAAAGGCGAGCCTATAAAACGCAGAGCGTATGCCCAAACTTGCGCTTGCGCCTAGCCCTTTGTTAGTCACACAGCTCTGTTCTGTTCTCTAACATTTACGTTTTCTTTTAGATTTTCAATTTAGGTTTTTCTCTCTGTAATTTGCATTAGATTTGATTCAGTCAGAGCCATTGTAGAGGGTTAGGAGGTGTGGATTCATTTCAATTTCTTTACTGTATCGTTTCCCACCTGTGTCAAAATACCGCCATTTTCTCGCTCCAAAATCAACATCTTTGTGTACAATAATCCTAAATTAACACCCAGTGACTTGTCTCAAGGCAATTTTATCCTTGACTGTTTGTTTGATTACGCTTCAATTTGTATAGAGAAATAGAAACCTGTTAAGGGTTAGGGTTCTTTTTTCTTTGAATTTTTGAGATACAGATCAAGAAAAAAATAAAAAATAAATAAAAAAGTTTATTTTTGGGATTAGCTTGTAAGTGATGGATAAGAAGAAGGTGGCCGTTCCGCTGGTTTGCCACGGTCATTCCCGTCCGGTTGTGGATCTGTTTTACAGTCCAATCACTCCCGATGGTTTCTTTCTCATCAGCGCCAGTAAGGGTACGTATCGATATTGAATGCTTTCTTGTATGCGTTTGGATTTGTGTCAATCCTTACTTTATAATTTGACATATGTATTTATGAATATGTATGAATGAGTTGATGGGTTTATAGCATTGGGTTCTTATTTTTCCTATAACTTTGGATGAAAATTGCATTTGTTGTCTTTGTATTTCCCTGGAAGTAGTATATTGACTGTTATCTGTGACCTTGTTACTTTATAGGGTAATGGTTGTGGAAATCTGGTGAAACCTGTTGTTAGGATGTTGGGCACAGCTGAAACAAATATTTCGTCCTTGAGATTGTGACATGCTAACACTCATAAATGCTCTTAAATATTGTTATGTTCATACATCTGAAGTTTTACTTTTTTCCTTTAGATTCTAGCCCCATGCTGAGAAATGGAGAGACTGGAGATTGGATTGGAACATTTGAAGGACATAAGGGTGCAGTATGGAGTTGCTGCTTGGATACTAATGCCCTACGTGCTGCAACTGCTTCTGCAGACTTCTCTGCGTATGGCGTTATCTTTTATATTTCTGTATTGTTTTAATTCCTTGGTCGATGCTTAGTCGCTTTTCTTGTTTCTTTTCGCAAGTCCTATATACTGTTTTGGTTAGAGTTAAGTGGGTTTTAGCAGGGGAACTTGGCTTTGCAATCTATATTGAGTTCCTATTACCTGAAAAGTCCTTCTCCTGTTCTTAGAAGTTGTAGTTAATTTAATCGAAAGTTGATGTATTACGTGCATGAAATCCATATGCAGGAAAGTTTGGGATGCATTAACAGGAGATGTGCTACACTCATTTGAACACAAGCACATTGTTCGAGCCTGTGCTTTCTCAGAGGTGGGTTCTTCTATCATCATCATCGAACTAGAGTTCTATTTAAGTGCAATGAGCATACAAAAGATGCTAATTTCCATTTCAGAGATCTTATCTGCTATGTTGGTTTCTTGCTTCAAGCTAAATGTGATATGTGATGTTTATATTTCACTGTATTCTAAATCATATCCACGTGAAGTAGCTATCTGCTTAACTCTTGAGTTTAAAATGTTTTCTTATTGTGGTTGGTGTTATCCTGGGATAAGAGGGGACTTCTAATATAAATGCTAGACTTTTGGATATTTCACCTACCAAGCTCAGTTGTAACTTGTAAGGTATCAACGTTTTAAGTTTTTTCAAAGGTATTTGGCCTCCAAACTAGTTACTCTTGGTTCAGATTTCAAAATTTTCTGAGATCTCATGCTGGAATCATTCAGTGCTTGTGAAAACTGGTTAATTGGTGCTGAAACATTAGATTATGGTGTGCCCCTTTTTTTTAATTATGTACTTTTGTAATCTCATTTGATTTTTATTAATATGGTAGCAGGATACACACCTTTTGCTTACTGGAGGAGTAGAGAAAGTTATCCGTATATATGATTTGAATCGTCCAGATGCCCCTCCAAGAGAAGTTGATAAATCCCCTGGTTCAGTCAGAACTGCTGCATGGCTACACAGTGATCAGACCATACTAAGTTCTTGCACTGATATGGGAGGTGTCAGGTATGCACGTCTTTGAAACCATCTGATGTTAAAGCTACTCTTTGATTTTTGTTTTAATCTCTTATGGTGCACACATATATTTAGTTAAGAGAATAATGTTTTTCTTATTCTGTACTAAACTTGGTAGTGGCCGGTGAATGTACAGATTATGGGATGTAAGAACTGGTAAAATAGTCCAAACACTTGAGACCAAATCATCTGTGACCAGTTCCGAAGTGAGTCAAGATGGTCGTTATATCACAACTGCTGATGGGTCTACTGTGAAGTTTTGGGATGCAAACTAGTAAGTTATGAGTTTGATTGTTCTGTAATTTGGCAGAGTTTCTGCTTGGATGACTTATGATATTTTACTTGATTCCAGCTTTGGGTTGGTGAAGAGCTACAACATGCCGTGCACAGTAGAATCAGCTTCACTGGAACCAAAGTTTGGGAACAAGTTCATTGCTGGGGGAGAAGATATGTGGGTTCATGTATTTGATTTCCATACTGGTGATGAGATCGGTATGTGCTCCAAAACAATAATCCTTTTAAATGAATTTTATTGGGGGAATAAGACATGTTATCTGGCAATATCAACTTAACAAAACATTTCTTAAAGCTTGCTTAAACCCTGCTAAAGGCAGGATTTAATTGTAATAGACTACTAGTTAGGCAATATGGCTGCTTTTAGTCATAGTCCGTGTTGGTTAAATTTCTACGTTCTGTCTGGTGCTGTTATGATCCTTGTATCTTATGTGGGGTTTCTAACTCCAAATTCTCAATTAATCCAATTGTATCTGGATGCAGCATGCAACAAGGGTCACCATGGTCCTGTTCACTGTTTGCGTTTCTCTCCAGGAGGAGAATCATATGCCTCAGGATCCGAAGATGGTACCATTAGAATATGGCAGACTGGCCCCTTGACTCAAGACGAAACCGAGGCACTGGCGGCAAATGGAAAGGTGAAGGTACCTGCAGAAGAGGTTTCTCGAAAGATCGAGGGCTTCCACATTGCAGACGAGGGGAAATCGAAAGAGAAGGAAGAGGCAGGGAATGAGTGACTGGCTGGTCCAGAGTATAATAGCCATGCCTGTCATCATAGTTCAGAGCTATCCTAGTTTGATTACTTAATTATATAGACAGAGACTAAACAAGAATTTTTGTACAAGTTTTTAGTTCACTGTTTCGTTGCTGCTGGGATATCGACTGGAGAAATGATTTGTTTTCTGGATATTCAGATTACCTATAAAGTCGAGTGATGCGCCCCTTTTTCTGTTATATACATCTATTTTGTATACGACAAGCCTGGAATTTTGTATTTTCTTCTTCCCTGCTTCATTTTCAACTTCTTCTGATTTTCGCATTTTACTCTCTCTTGCGGATTTCTAAAATTGCTTTTGTACTTCAAAGAAACCTGAGAAAAATAAAAATATCAAAAGTTGGGAAATGACTGGTTTGGTCATGTTCTGAGATAAATGTTACATTTTGATACATTTTTGTGTTGGAAAAGAATTCGAAGACATTAATAAAAATTTATCGTAAATTGGAAAGGCCAATGTATATAAACAAAAAGAAAAAAACAACCAGGGGTACCAGTATCGTAAATTGAAAAAAGTACGAGGGTTAGTTTAGTCAAAGTGGGCTTGAATAAGTAGGCGTCCAAACTCTGGCCGACCATTTGCGAATCGCGACCCTCTCTTTGGCTGTGTTGGTGTCGCGAGAGACCAGAGAAGAGAGTGCTCTAAGAGCGCATCATCTTTGATTCTTTTTCCAATTAAATCATATATTATATGTTATCTGATTAATATCTCCCCCATAAGTAAAACCCTACCAAAAATCCTTTTGCTTTTTCGCGGGAAAAGATGTCGGGGAAGGGCGCGAAGGGTCTGATAATGGGCAAGAGTGCCAGCAACAGCAACAAAGACAAGGACAAGAAGAAACCCATCTCTCGTTCCTCTCGTGCTGGGCTTCAGGTTTTTACTTCTTTCTCGTTTTCAATTTCTTCTTTTCATTTTTGGGTTCTAAAACTATCTGGGTTTTGCTTCTTGAGGATGAGTTTTTGGGTTAAATCTATGAAACATTCAATAAATAAAGAATAAAGAAGATAGCTTTCTATTTGGAGCTGGGACAATATTAGCCGTGGGCTTTGCTTCTTTTGGTGATAAAAACAAGATAAAGTCCCGAATGCTACTCACTAAAGCTGTTGGGCCTAACTTGACTGTGCTTTTCATATTTTGGGAACAAAATTGATGTAGTGATGACTGGTGTTACATCTCAGTTGTCTGAGAAACCAAAGGAGGTGAATTTTTTTTGTTTTTTTTTCAATGATGGGGGAAAAACAATGGTTTTAATAATATCTTTTGGTGGTTTTCCATTTAAGATTGTTTGGGGGAGAAATATGTTTCAATAAGATGGGAGTGTCTGAATCTAGAATGCACAGTTTGCCCTTCATGGTTTAGTTGTTACCTGGTTTGGCTTGGAGAATGTGTCTGAGAACATGTTCTTTTGAGACCTTATGCCTTCCCACAGATGACAATACAAACAACTAGCTTAGCTTAATCACTACATTAATTAGATTTAATAGAAATATTCGTGCTCTTGGCTTAAGTTATACAATATATTAGAATATAAAAATAGTTTTAACTCACTTTCAAACATCTTAATTTGTAGGAATAGTGGTAAATTCAACAAAACTGATGGTGGTATTAGAGTGGGGAGAGTCTGAGTTTATATACCAGCAACTGCGACCTGTCAATCTATGTTCAATTCCATATGTTGGGCTCTCTAGTAGTGAAGAAAGTTCCACGCGTAGGGGTCTTGAAATATAAAACCAATAGTTGGCCCGCACCTTGACAATTCTAACTTTTAAGGAAAACATAACCGAAAATAACTTATTATAAGACATGTTTTAAGTTCTTGCATATGAATATATAGTTTCTTTTGTGATGCTTTGGAGTCTCTCTTTCTCTCTCAGTTGTCCATAAGTTTGTATCCTAGGTTTCTTTGATAGTAATAGTTGGCCTTGGTGAATAAATGTTCAGAATTATGTTCTTTGGAATTTTTTTCTGGGTGGTGAGCAGGGATGTGACCTTGTTCCTAGTGAATAGTTTGTTTGAATTTACCACATACGATGCTGGCACCCGTCTTTTTTTTTTCCCCAGTGGTTTATTTGGATTGTAAACCTGTTCTGTATTCTATGTCTTTGTTCTTTTGTTTTATCCCCTCATTCCCATTGTCTAGAATAATAGTAGTTGCTGGTGATTTTCTCAATTTTTTATTATTGAATCTCTAAAACTAGAGACTGGGAAGTTTGTTGCTGGATATTCATCCATATACTAACATATTATGTATTTCTAGTTCCCGGTGGGTCGGATCCACCGCCTCTTGAAGCAAAGGACCACCGCTAATGGGAGAGTGGGAGCGACTGCTGCGGTTTATTCTGCAGCTATCTTGGAGTATCTGACTGCTGAGGTGTTAGAGTTGGCAGGCAATGCGAGCAAGGATCTGAAGGTGAAACGTATCACTCCCAGGCATTTGCAGCTTGCTATTCGTGGTGATGAAGAACTTGATACCTTGATCAAAGGAACCATTGCTGGTGGAGGTGTGATCCCTCACATTCACAAGTCACTTATCAACAAGTCGACCAAGGAATAGTTAACAGATTGGCTATAGCTGCAGAGGAGTGCCAAATTTCTTCAAGGAACAGTCTCCCAGTGACTTTAATTACGTGCTTAATCTTCTTCATTCTGTATGTCATTATCTGATATTTTTTATTTAATCGTAGGCTTACTTTTAGGAATCTTGTCATCAAGTGGTATTGCCGTCCCTGTATCAAAGACATATTTGGACAACCCATTGTTATTTTTCCTTTATAGAAAGATGTACCAAACTATGATCTGCATGAATGCAGTTGATGATGGCGTAAGATTTGCCCTTTTAAACTTCAGGTTGTGCACTTTTTATATGTTATAAGGTGAAAGAGGAACCTCTCTGCTTTCATTGGGGATGTCTAGAAACACTTGTAGGTAACAAACAGGATCTCTATCCAAAATTTTATGGGATGTTATCTGCCGTCGTTGACCAACAATGAAGTTTTGAAAAATGTCTTCAAGCAGATGGAGATCACAAAGCTGATCACAAGGATTGTTTTGGCCCCCACAAAATTCCAGTAAAAAGGTCCTCTGGGTGGTAATTTTCAACTATTCTATGCACGGTGATAATTTTGTAACAAACCTCGCACCAATTCACGTACAAGATTTATAGCAGTAAGAGCAGAAGCAAATATATCAAGGAGATTCAATTAGTTCCAACATCCAAGTAGAGTTACAACATACAGGTCCTAATTCGAAATGTTCGAATTTAATGTCCTAAAAACACCAATAAATAAATGTCCTCAGACAATCCCTACCACCTCACCCCTTAGTAAATAAGTGAAATTTGGCTGCTCTCCACCCTACTAAACCACCAAAGACCTGTCCTAAAAGAAACAATCAAATTCCTAGAACCTCACACATGGCAAAACAAGAAAACCAACTCTAAGACCTCAATCAGAAAGAAATCTAGCAAAAGCCACCAAAATGCGGTGGCATAAGAATGGGGAAGACCATATTAAATTTAGAAGGTTGACACCTTTGGAACATCTACGGGGAACCGATCAATTTCATCCATCCATGGGTTCTTTTCCTTTGCTGGATTTATGCTCTTAAGAGCCTTCCACACAGCACTGTTACACTTGAATCCCGACCCAAAAGCTATCTGCCATGTTCTATCTCCTTTCTTCATCCTTCCCTTGGCTTCTGTATAAGCTAATTCATACCAGAGAGAACTGCTCGATGTGTTTCCAAATCGATGGAGTGTCATCCTTGATGGCTCCATATGCCAATCAGATAGATGCAGGTTCTTCTCCAATTCATCCAATACGGCTCTTCCTCCAGCATGAATACAGAAATGCTCAAAAGCTAGTCTGAAATCTGGGATGTAAGGTTTGATCTTCCTTTTGAAAAGTTTCCTCCCAATCAATGTAGCAAAGAAAAGCAGCTGTTCAGACATTGGCAGAACAAGAGGGCCCAATGTGGTGATGTTGGTCTTTAAAGCATCACCTGCTACTGCCATCAGATCCTTTGACAAAGTAACACCAATCTTTCCATTGGAGTCTTCTTCTTGGGTAACACAGCTAAAGCACTTATCATCAGCACCCTTGTGGGTTCGAACAGTGTGAACTAATCGGTATTTGGACCGTCTTCTGTCTGAGCTTTTGTTTGAAAGCAATATAGCAGCCCCTCCCATCCGAAATAAGCAATTTGAGACAAGCTTTGAGCGATCATTTCCAAAGTACCAGTTCAATGTGATGTTCTCCATGCTGATTACCAGTGCATAAGAGTTAGGATGCACCTGAAGAAGATTTTTAGCAAGATCAATTGAGATCAGACCTGCACTGCAGCCCATCCCACCAAGATTATAGCTGACTATGTTCCCTCGAAGCTGGTAATGGTTGATAACCATGGCAGAAAGAGATGGGGTTGGATTGAACAAGCTGCAGTTCACAATCAAGATTCCAATGTCCTTAGGTTTTACAGCTGTCTTAGCGAAAAGCTCATCAATGGCACCAAACATCACAGCCTCAGCTTCTTTTCTAGCTTCTTTCATTGACGGATTTGGAGGAATGTTGAGTACAGCCTCTGGAAGGTAAGTTGAATCCCCAAGGCCAGATCTCTCAAGAATCCTTCGCTGGAACTGAAGATTCTCCTCTGTGAATGTACCAGTCATTTGAGACTGATCCATAAAAATCTTTTTCGTGCATTTTCGAGATTCTTCTGGCTTGTAGCAGGAAAAGTTAACAAGGTACACTGGGCGAGGGCGGGTGAGAAAGTAGACAGTGGATAGGAAAACAAGGAGAGTCGAGCAGATAATCACCGAAATTAGGTTGTATTGGAGATGCTCCCAAAGATCATACAGATCTTGGAGAGAAAATGTTGAGATCTGGGCAGCGATAACAACAACAAGAGGGGAAAGAAAGAGGTACATTCCATGGGTAATGAGAATATGGTAACCAAGCTTCACATATTTTAGTTTAACTGAATTTTTGAAGTCCGGAAGGTTTCGCGATGATGATGATGATGATGATGATGATGAAGATGGTGGGATCAAGGGTGTGTCTGGTTTCGGCTCTGTCATTTTTCCCTGATAGATATACAACCATATGGATGAGATCAAATGCACGACAAGATCATAACAACAGTTAATTAATAGATTCTAAGCGCACAAGAGGAACTGCCAAAAGAACAAACAAACAAAAAATAGGCAAAACGAGGTTCTTAAGCATATAGGCAATTTGCATAGAATTTCAATTGCAATTGGGCCAGAAATCCCTTCCCAAGAAATACATAATTTCTACAACTTTTAGATGTCAATATAGGTTTTTTAAAAGAGAGGGTTCTGCCGGATTTACAACTACAGATCACTGAGATGATGGAAAAGTGAAAGCAAAATAAACTTACAGAACCTAAATCCAAGGACCGAATATATAAATTAAAAGGATAGTGAGAAAAAAATAAAGCCCCCCTTTTCAGACTTTAATCCCAGAACATAATTTACCACAAAAAGAAAATATTCTTCAAAAAAATTACTAGAACTAATGGAAGATAACGATAATCGCACGAAACCCAGATGCAGATGGACATCAAGGATTGAACTTTTCAGAGATTCCAACAAAATTTCACAGCAAAAAGCATGCATTAAACGATCACAGACCAAATATTCATGCATAAGAAAGCCGCGAGTCCCATAATGCGGCAAAACCCAGAACAAAAAAACTCACCTTTAATCGTCAGATCCCACCACCAGATCTCAGAATGTCGCTACAGAAGCCAAAGAGAAATTGAGAACAAAAGAGAGAGAAATCTACAGGCAGAGAGGGAGGGGAGAGAAAAGAAGAGAGAGAGAGAACGGGAAAGGTGTAAACGGTAATAAACAAAAAACCAATTTGAAATGAAAATTGCAAATTAAACTAAAATTAGGATAATGAGTGCGTGAGGAGAGGTTGAGGTTGGTATTATATATATTTAATTTAGTTTAAATAGGAGCTGAGGACGAGAAGGCAAGGGGAAGCCATGAAAGCAGCGAAGAATACGCGTTCGGCGTTTACAAAGCGGCGCAAGCTGCCTCTTTGACTTTTCAGACCTTCTTATCATGTTTTTTTTTTTTTTCTTCTTCTTCTTCTTATCAAGTTTTACTCCACTGGATTTTTTTTTTTTTCTCCCATTAAGAAATTTCCGTAATTTGTCGTCTGTGTGCTGGAAAAGTCATTTTTCCGAATTTTCATTTTGCATTTTCTAATTTGTAATTTAATTTTTTTTTGGTTATTAATTTTAGTGAGTGTCACCAACTAATTCTAGGACTTATAATAAATCCGGACAAGACAAAGCAGCTTTTGTTGATAAATTTGATAAGACTTTTAACTAGGCAAAATTCTCAGTATATGTCATCAACTACAAGTCGACAACCTGAACCAAATTTTATTGTGATATATTGGTGAATATGAATAATTAATTAGATTTAATCTCCCTTTAATTGAATGGTTATGCGTAGCTTATTCGAGATTGAATTTAACTATGAAAATATGGTATTGTAGAAACTTGAGCATAAAAATTTCAAGTGTCATAAGATTTTTATAAGAAAATTGCGGCATTATGATCGGAGTAAAGATGTTCTAAAACTGTTCTCAATTAGATCACAAATCCCTCATTAGAGATCACAATTAAACTAAGTAGTGGTAAAATACATTAAAATTGAGAGGCACATTGCACCGCAGACTGCAGTCATGAGGCGGAATGTACAAAGCCTGAGTGAGTGAATGATATTAAATTTGGTTCGAGTATATGTTAGCTACATTATGTAATTTATGTATACGGGACGGTTCATAATTGATTATGATTTTGAGGGACCATTTCCATGAGGTTGATGAGTTGTTCACATGGATATTAACTTTTCTGTCTTGTCTCTTTCTCGAACATATGTTGTCTGTCTGTCAGGGGTCCACGTGCCAAGCTGTTCTTCCATTCCATCCATGAGCAAAGCTACCCAGCGAGCAGGGCGTTGCATTGCATTGATTCAACTTCAATAATAATCACCTTGTTTCATAATCAATACATGAGTTTAACAGAGACAGTATTGTTTGAACATTGAAAGTTTTTTGATGATTAAAAGCTTTCAGCAGAAACTGTTTGATGATTATAAAGTACGAAGCATCCGTTGTCAGCAGAGGCAAATAGTTGAAAAGGAAATGCGACCAACTTTGTTGGCTTGGGTTGGCATTTCGCAAACTTGCACTTGCACATGCGCACGACCTTAGGCATTAAGCATAAAGCACAGAGACAGAGGTGCTTATGCCTTTTTTTAAAAAAAATACTGGCAAGACAATGGTTGAGGACAGAATGAAACCACCAGGACAGGATGTGAGTTTTATTCTGCATTGGAAACTTCTGAAAACGACCAAATTCGATCGGGCACCACAAATTTTTCAAGAATTTGTCTCAACATTTGACATTTGAAAGCAGCAGATAGTAAATCTGATTTCACAACTCAAAGGTACACTTTACAACAATCAACAATGTGTATACAGTATATGGGAAGAGAAAAAACTCTTACCGTAAGTTGTGGAGAAAAATGATCAACAGGAAGAGTTAGAACGAAGAAGAACGGCCATGCTCAACATGCTAGTCCAATGTAAACTCCTCCAGCCATATCAGTACTTCATTCCTCTACAATGCAATCAACCCCACAACAAATTCAAAGTTCAATAGTTAGAGCGCAAAATGAAAATGCAACCAGCAAGTGCTGAAGGCAGCAGACACCAGTGTTCTTAGTTGTGCTTCCTACAGTAACTTTTTCATGCTCAAGTATAATTTCAAAATTTCAAGGGTTAGATATCCTTTTTACCAAAGTTATATTATGCCTATTCTCACACAAATTATTTATCACATCTGTCCAACTGGTTGAAGTCAGGTCTCAAGGAAAACAGATATCTAAGAATTATGAGCTTTGACGTTACAACAACCATACCATTACAAAGCTCTTAGTTCGGCCTGGATCATTGTAACGAGCAAGCAAGCAACCATTCTTAAGTTTGAGACCATCTCTAATAAGACTAGACCGCAACTCTTTCTCCTTCTCGCGAACAATCTCTTCAGTAGGCTTTCCACTGAACTTCAGAACTGCAGCAGTGCCTCCTTCCACCTTTTTTAACCTAATTGTTTCTTGATTGGGATCTGGTAAACTGGTCACAGGTATTTTCTTATTACTAACTGCATCACATATAAATAAATGCGGATTGACATATCATATCTATTAATTTCCCTCTTTTAATATTTTAGAACTAAACCAAAAAACAGGAACCTCACCTGCTTATATCCTTCTCCAGTGGAAGACATATTTTGATGGATACTTTGGAAAATTCAGCATCAGATGCCTCAGTGAAGACAGGGGTAGTCATTGGTATCTTCTCCATTTTGGAGTTCTTCCCAAAGATGTACCTAAACAGAATCCATTATGCTTATCATCCAAGAGAAGAAAGGGAAGAATAACATATGATTGGCTAGGGAAAGCACTCACCCAGTAACATCATTGAAACCGGCCGACCCAGACAGCTTGTCCACAGATCCTTCTACCACTATAAAAGGGGAGTACTTTCTCACCTGTAGAATCAGGACATGGTAATAAAGTCTATAAGCCTTAAGTTTTGATGAACACAACATTCATTGAAAGGCATACACACCTCGTAATTCGCCGTTCGTTTTAATATCTCATATTTGGGTGTTTCCAAGTCTGGAGTTTTGTAAAACCGCAGCTGCAGAGTTTTACATACAATGCAAGAAGGGACTTAGAATCTCTGTACATGATTCTGATCATATAATGGCAACTTGGCAAGTGAATAATGGACCAGTACCTGCTTGAAAACGTCCAACAGACCTTCTACTGAAAAATAGTCATTCGTCTTTATCGAATCCCAGAAGTCCTACACATCAAAGGATAGTGAATTACTAAAACATGTCATAAACAATGCATTCTATTGGCTTGTTATAAAAGACAGGTAAGTCTTACCACATGGCTGCAGAACTTCCCGGTCTCCGGGTTGATGCCCATAACTGAGGTTCCTGTGAAGACCAATTCTGGTTTCCAAGGCAAAGGGATGAACTTCATAACCATAGTCCACCTTGTGGTGATTTCATATGGTCCTGTCTATAGAAACTTGGTCAGTAAAACAGGCATAACCCATATGCCATTATATATAGCATTCTTCAAGTGAATACCAACATGAATGCTTCATTACAAACTTAAAAATTAGGAGCTTTGAGATATCAATGAGATCTCAAATCCTGATATAATGATCATACAATATCAGAAGAACTCACATCCAAGTTTAGCTGGTTTACATAAAGTCCATTTCAATGAAGGGAAGTGCAGTTACAATTGCAATAAGTTACTTTGATGTCAGAATTTCAAATCCCCCTTCACCTGAACTCAGGTTCCATACAATAATATCAACAGAACACAATCCTCAACTCAAACCAATACAAAATCTTCAAGAACATCACAGCTTCTAGAATATGTAGCATAAATGATCATTGAATTATCTATCTTTATCTCGCCACATTATCCAATCATTTCATTATTTTTAAAGTAACTGAAATAAGAAAAACAGAGTAAGCAAACGTGTTACCTGTTTGACCCAATGCAACTGGAACTTAGGCGTGAACACAATCTTCAAGAAGGAGATGTTCAACAAGTACCCAGTTATCGTGTCATGCTTCGTAATTGGGTCCCTGAACTTCACACGCTCATCGTAAGCTGTCCGATCAATTCCCTGATCATCAAAGAGATGGACAAGATCCTCGTACAAAAAATCCACTAACCGATCCACGTCAACCTTTGGTTTAGATTTTGGCGGGCTTTGGTCCAGTAAGCTTAGCCTGACAGCCCACTTGGAGTTTTGGGTTGTTTGAAGAGACAAGTGTCTGTGTTTCAAAGCTTTGGGACGTGGGCTGGGCAGTAGCTTAGAGGTGCTCAGCCGCCGGAAACTGACACAGGCGGCAGGAATTAGTGGCCTGAAAATTTGGTGTGTGCTGTTCATTTTGTGGGGCTGACGGCTAAGGTTGTGGTGTTTGTGTTAGTTTGGTGCATTGCTTTGGGTTTTGGCGTACGAAAATCTTAGCCAAAAGTTTGATTGGTTGGTGTTCAATTTTGAGAAAAGTGTCATCAACCCCACCATTTTCAGAATCTCATCTCAGCTGGATCAGTCAGTCAGAATCTCATCTCGGCTGATATTTAGTCACACTCACAGGGCCCATCTGAAATTAGAGGCTGCAATGCCTTTTATGTGGCAATACATGGACGGTAGAAAATTCCATTTCTGTATAAAAGCCATGTCAATATGGTTCCTTTTTTGGTCATCTTTGCTAATTAGTGCATACAAAATCTGTATGTTAAGTGCGTATATCTATATATATACATATATATATATATATGTATGTATATGTATATAGCTATATATATAGCTGGACCACATTAGTGCTATATTAGTGGCACATTTCACATGCATGCAGTGGGCTAGCACACCCTTGAAGCACGAGTCCACACTCTCAACACGCGACTAACTTGTGGCAAAACGAGCCCAGCAAACTTCTCCACTCTATATAAATCTGGCAAACCCTCAAACATTCTTATTCAAATCCAATCAAAACCTTCCCCTTTTCCCAAACTCCAGTTGTTTTCTTTTCTTCTTTCTTTTTCCCCTTTCCAAATTGTTGGAAATGTTTCCCCTTTCCAAGTTGATCATCAGTGCCTCATGGTGCGAGGTGCATGGCGATGGAGTCGACGACTTCAACGGTGATGATATATTTGCCCTGGCAGCATGTATAGAAGGCGACGGCGATGACGATGATTCAGACTATGACTATGCTCCAGCAGCAGCAGCAGCCATGGAAGGGGATGACGATGACGATGATGATGGTGGTTATGATTATGCTCCAGCTGCATGACTGACTAGTAATTGCATGCATTCTTGATAGAGTGGTAATATTTAGCTTTGATAAATTAAGGAATGTACTATTAATTGCTAGGATTGTTCGATCCCTTGGAAAAATTTTGTTATGGAATTTCGAGCTAATTAACGTGTACCTCCTTTGATTTAATGAAGTCATATGCGACCAATTATTATTTATGTGGTTTCTAATGATGGCAATTATAGATATGGCTATTATTTAAATAAGCTAAAATGTAACAGTTGTCCCTGAATTATACTCCGACTTATATTTTCGTCCATGAACTTCAAAATAGCTATGGTTGTTCTCTAACTATGCCTCAATTTGCAGAAATTGTCCTTTCTATCAACTCTGTTAGACTTGAAGAATCCAGAATGTGAAAAGACAAGTATAGCCCTAAATTTGATGGAAAAGTTAATAGAGTTGATAGAAAGAACGAGTTATATGCAAGTCGAGGTATAGTTGGAGGACAACTTTATAGTCAATTTCTCATATATATAAGCAAAATGGAGGGTGATTAATAAGAAAAACGTGGTGGTTAATTAAAGTGGAAACACAAAGAAGAAAAGGAAAAAAAGAAAAAGAAAAGAAAAGTGGTATCTATAGCAACAGTCTAGATCTCTTGAACCACAGGAGTCCAAGAAATTGTAATCACCCACGATTGGATATTAATTCAATTATTTAAAAAAAAAAATTTAAAAGAAGTGCAGAATTGTGTACATTAATTTTGCAATTAGTAATAGTAGCAACTGGATTAGATTCCGATTTGAGTGGAGCACACGTTTCATGCTCCACATTAATTTGCTTACTTCAATGGTATGAAAAGCACTAAATTCATGAGAAAAAAAGGTCTGGGTTATTGTTAATAAATCCTTGGTATTTTGAGTTGATATTTAATTTTCTAAAAAGAGGACGGGGGAGGGTATATGCCATATGATGTTTCAAGCTGCATGCTTGTTTGTTTGTCAAGAATCAACAACTGAAAACTGCATACTCCTTCAGATTTAATCGGTTTTTAAAAATATATTTTGACTTCCAGGTCACACAATAAATAAATAAATAAATCATTCAAATATCACTTTAGGCTCCAAGTGGAAGGCAAGGCATACACATTACAAAAGTATCAACTGGTATGAAGCTTCTCTGTATTGATCTGGAATGAAACGCATGCATGGTTCCGATCTGCACCTCGTTTCCTACGCAACACTTACGCCAACGCGCTCTCTCCAAACTTCTATATATACATATGCTTCCAAGTTTGCTACTTCAAAATTAGTCAGTGCATCAAAATTACTACTTCATGGCTCCCGTTTTCAAGCTCATCGGCCTCTCATGCTACTCCAACCCATATGCATGGTGATGGAGATGACATTCAAGATTCGTATTGGTACTTATGACGGGGATGATGATGACGATCCAGACTATGACTACCTTCCTGCGCATGCACTGAATGGGACGGCGATGAACACGACGTTCCCCACTATGACTACGCTCCAGGCTCCAGCAGCGTGCACTGAATGGGACGGTGACGACTACGAGGACTATCCTGACTATGATTTTGCACCAGCAGCATGATCTGATGCTGATCATCGTGGTCCATGGCTGTTAGCCTATTATAATTACTATTTCAGAATAAAGCTTCCTGATCATTGCTATAATCAAATGACATGGCTACAACCAGTGAATGCTGTTGTTTTGTTCATGTCAATGACACATTGATTCGAGTATGCGAGGGAGCTCCGTCTATTTACTTATTATGTGTTATATTTTAATTTTGATATTCGTTAGTTTGTGAAGCTGACGTTGATTTATTAATGAGATTGGTTTAATTACCCTAATTATTGAACTTGACAGTCTTAAATAAAAGTGAGACTTAATTAATATATGTTTAAATCCCATTAATAAGCTCACCATGTGATGTTACTATCAGTGTCGGCCCTCGACAAAAAATTATTATTATTTATTTTATAAAGAGGTATATTCTATTTATTATATATTATATTTATATTTTTATGTATAAAAAAGTAACGTGGTTTTAAGTTCTAATTGATTGCAAATTTGGAAGTTATAAGTTTGTTGTTGTGGAGGGGGATTTCTCAAATTCCAAGTTATGTTGTTTTTTGTTTATTATTTAAAGTATTAAAATTTTATTAGATTTCCTTGTACTATTTGTGATTTCAAGTAGCAATGATTCCTAGAAAAACAACAATCTTGAAGTCAAAAAAGAAAAAGAAATGATTGAATTGTTACAAGTATTTATCTTGTTTATGCATTAGACTAACAAAGTGTGATTGAGTGATTGTGTTAACATCCCCTCATCAGACTAGACTAGACTAGACTAGACTAGACTAGACTAAACTAGCAAAGTGCCTATATTTCATGTGCACTAATATGGATATTAATTGTTGTCTAACATAAAAGATAAAGGATGACTATTCGTAAGAGGTTGATGAGTACCAATACGAATCTTGAATGTGGGATAAGTTTTAGTTATCAACATTTTATAGACAGTCCTTATCAATCTTCCAAATTAGGCAACATATCCATATTATACCTTCAATACATATGAAATGTACGTAGACATTTTGCTAATCTAGTCCTCCCTATTAATCAAGTACTGAAATATTCAGTGTATGGTAAAATATTAAGGCCAGATGTATATGCATATTATTATTATATCATATATATATATAGCTGGTGGCCGTACGGTAAAGGGGTTCTCTTTATAAAGATTCTTTTAGAATAATTTTCGAGGGATAAAATTATATATATGTTATCTCACATGTGTATTTACAATATTGGTCGAAAGCGACTACTAGTGTGACATGATGCTGGTCCGGTATATTTCCAAGATCATAAATTAACGATTCTTTATCATATGCTGACATGATGACATTATTCGAGTACTCATTGAAATAACAAAATCAACTCATATTGACCTGAAAGAAATTAAGAAATCTCCTTCAGTCAATTAAATAAGAACATTATCTTTCTTTTATATTTGTGGTGATTGTCCTTGAGCTAAATTAATCAGTGGCACAATTAATATGTGTACATATCTTTGCTAGCTTTATGTAAATAAAATAAAGCATCGATTCGATCCATCACTTTCAGTTTCCACCAATTACATATCTCAATCGCATTCATGCATACAAGAATGGCCCAACCCAACCCAACCATGCACCCAAAGGGCCAAAGATCTTTTCCTTCATTTCTTTTTCTTTCAATTTTATCGTCAAAACCTACACAGTCGCACCAACGTGTTTGCTGAATTGTCATCTGTGAATCCTAGGTGGCTGCATGACAGAGCACCACCTCTCATGGGGCAATGGTTCTTGCACAGCCTTCATGCATTATTCACACTCCCCACGTGAATGCCTTGCGCATGTATGAGTTTTACATGCATATATATGAATTACTGCACCGCCACCTTCTCCTCCCTCCCTCTATATATATCACCTTATATTACCTTGCAGACTCAATCTCTCCACACACACACTCCTTCCAACTACTGCTTATACCACCCCCTTGAAAGAAATTCTTCAAGAAACCCGAAATCCAGCATTCTTCTTATTCTTCTTTTTATTCCTGTACAAAAGCAGAAAATGTGTCCCATTTCTAAGAACAATATTGCCTTGTGGTGCAAGAAGCATGCAGACGGAGAAGGTAGAGATGACCCTAAATTTGAGGGTCTTGCCCCTTCTGCAGTGACATCCTCAGAAGGGGACGACGACGACGACGACGATGGAGACTATGACTTTGCTCCGGCTGCATAAATAATCAATTACCTATACTCTACTACTTGTTATCATCTTAATTAATTAGTACGTACCTTTTTTATTATGTATAACTATAACCAGTGACTTGATTTGCACCATATTTAGCTAGCTCCATTCCATGTACCCAAGATGTCATTGGGACATGGGGTTGGGTCGTTATAATATTATCTTAAGTTTTTGTGAAAGGTTATTAAGAGCATACTTTGAACTTTTATCGTAATGATCGAAATCTTAGGTTTGGATGTGCTGCAGTCATATGACAAGGGATGCAACATATAAATTGGGGCATAAAATTTTCAGAACATCTGCAATCCTTCATCATAAACCAATTAAAACTAGGTTTTCTCTTTCCATTCCCTTCTCTTTTAAACCCTACAAGTGCTTTATCAATCTGTGTAAAACAATATTAATCTCTGTCACCGTCAATAAGCTCATGGACATGCCATCAATCTCAATTGAACTGCTCCCAGGCACCTTTCTAACTCCAACATCTTTCATCTTCTTCTCACCTTTGTTACATCTTCCCATCTGTCGGCAGAGGCGTACGTATTGGCTAGAAGCGTGTGAACACTAGAGCCGCTTGATTCAATATCCGCTAGCCTTTTAGCCACTCTTTCACCCATCTCAACATTGCCATGGATTCTGCAAGCACTAAGCAAAGCACCATAAAGTGGAATCATAATCTCCTTGTTTTCACTTGGAACCCGCTCTATCATCTCCTCTGCTTCATCTAACAGTCCAGCTCGACCAAGGAGGTCAACCAGACAAGCATAGTGTTCTAACTTTGGCTCAATTTCATACATCTTTCTCATGGAGTTGAAGAACTTACGGCCCTCGTCAACCAACCCTCCATGACTGCAAGCCCTTAGAACAGCAATGAAATTAATGTCATCAGGGTTGATGCCAATCTGTATCATTTCTGAGAACAACTCGACTGCTTTGCTTGCCTTGCCATTCTTTGCAAGCCCACAAACGATTGAAGTCCAACAGGCTGCATCTTTTTCCCTTAATCCATTGAAAATCTCCAAGGATTTGTCTATGCACCCACATTTTGCATACATTTCAATAAGAGCAGGTGCATCAATCTTAATTCCGTTTTCCTCCATGTACCTGTGAATCCATTTCCCTTGCTCTAATGCTCCCGACTGAGCACAGCCTGTAAGGAGAGTAACCGCTGTAAATTTATCTCCTTTAACTCTTCTAATTTGCATCTCTTGGAATAGAGCCACGGCCTCATCAAAACGGTTATATTGCGCATACCCATTAATCATAGCGGTCCATAGAACAGCATCCTTAATTCAACTCCCATCAAAAACCTCTCTAGCCTCATCCAGCCTACCACAATTTTACATACCCAGACACCATACTCGTACAACAGATCACGTTTTTCGATGGTATCTCATCAAAAATTCGCCGGCCTTCATTCAAACAACCACACTTAGCATACATGTTCAACAATGCATTTCCGATTATAGTAGTCAATTTAAGCTCACTTTTAACATAGTCGTGAATTTGTTTACCAAGCTCCAAATTTTTCAATGCTGTGCAAGCCGAAAGGGTGCTTACCACCGTAGCCTCATCAGGCTTCTTATTGCTCTCACATCGCATCCGCTGGAACATATCAAAAGCATCCTCAAACCTCCTGCACCTAACATACCCCGAAATCGTAACATTCCAACAAAGCCAATTTCTCTCAGGCTTCGTCAAACAATTGCTTAAAATTCCGAACCATACCCTAGCCAGCATACATGTCAATGAGCGAGTTACATACATACGCATCAAACTCAAAGCCAGTTTTTACCACAAGCCCATGAACCTTTGCTCCTTCACGAGGCTCTCTCAAGCATCCAATGGCTTTAAAAACAAATGGGTACGTGAAACTATCCGGCCACAAGCCCTCTTCCCTTAGCAGCCGAAAGAGCTCAAGGGCACTTCTGAAACTACCCCTTTTAGCAAACGCTTTAATCATTCTATTGTAAACGAACAAACATGGGTTTTGGATGTAATGGAAGACTTTCTCAGCGCAATACAAGTTTCCAAGAGATGGGTCCGTGCAAAAGGCCATGAGCTTGCTGAGGGTGAATCTGTCTTGGTGTAGACCAAGAAGAAACATCTGGGACTGGATCTGTTTGAGCTGGTTCATGGATTTGCAGCTTTGAAGGAATAATTAAATTACATCAGAGTATTTATACAGAGACTAAAAACTGACTTTGCTTACTGTACAAGAGTCGTGCTCTAACAATACTCTAACAGATCATATCAAAACTACAGCAGTCTAAACAGAGAATTAACACCAATATTATAACTAACTTTGACTTGTTTGACTCTGTTGGGTTTTAGAGAACAAAAAAGTGATTTTATTTATTCAACAATAGATGGGTACAAGGCCTTATAAAGGACCAAGCTTATTGGCCTTCAACAACTAGAAACTGTTTGCTAGGCTTATTGGCCTGTTCTCTCTCTTTTTTACTGGCTATTTGGCCTGTTCTCACTCTCTTGACTTTGTACAAGAGACAACAACATCTATTTATACACTAAAGCTGCCGCCATTCTCCAAGTTGGTGGACTTGACTTCTTCTCCTAGCCACTACTTTATAATATAATATTACCTTATTACAAGATTTTTATCAGGACTTTTCTAGAATTTACAACAATCCTCTCTTAAAACTTGACTTTGTCAAAGTTATGAACTTTCTTGAGTTTTCTAATTTCTTCTAGATTTTTCAATATTCTTCAAGTGTGTATTAAATTTAACACTCCTTATAGAGAGGTCTCTTTACACCCCCTCAAGCTGAATGGAGGGGACTGAAGTGAAAGCTTAGACCAGAGAAAAAGGAAACGTTGCTTGCTGAAAGACTTGGTGTGAATGTCAGCAATTTGGTCTTGACTACAAACATACTTCACAGTCAATTTTTGATTGAGAACTTGTTCTCTAATGTAGTGGAAATCTAGCTCAAAATGTTTAGTTCTAGAATGAAACACAGGATTATTTGATAGCGCTATGGCAGATATATTATCACACCATAAGACTGGAAGAGAGGGAAGTTTGTAACCAATTTATGCAAATAACTTTGCAATCTAGGAAAGCTCAGCTGCTGTTAAAGTGAGTGATCTGTACTCAGCTTCAGTTGAGGATCTTTCCACAAATGATTGGTTCTTTGCACTCCAACTAATGAGAGTACATCCTAGAAAGACGCAATAACCTCCAGGAGATCGTGGATCATAAGGGCAACCTGCCCAATCTGCATCAGAGTAGGCTTGCAGAGATAGAACATTAGTAGCTTGCTTTTGAATAAAAAGACCATGGTTGATTGTGCCTTTAAGGCATCTCAGAATTCTTTTTACTACTTGTAGATGAGGGTCTCTTGGAGTATGCATAAACTGACACACGTGATTGACTGCATATGAGAGATCAGGCCTAGTCCAAGTAAGATACTGGAGAGTCCCCACAATAAAGCGATATTCAGCAAGATTAGGCAATAGATCACCACTCTGTGATCCAATTTTGCAGAACCAACGGCCTTTGACTCCTTGTAGAGAGGTCACTTTATTGGATGCATGATGCTTTGGTTAGTGTGGGGTTGTGACAGGAGGTTGGGAAGAGGAATGGCTTAGATAGAAAGTGGCGGGAATTGAACATGAAGGATTGACCGTTGTGTTGTTGGGTGAGCATATTCGGCTTCTGGTTTGGTTGGTTGTGATTTTGAACGCTTGCTTTGGTTCTAATATTGGGCCTAATTTGCTGTGTCAACAGCTTGCAATAATTTGGGCCTATGTTGGGCTTCAAGAGTGAACATTACTTAGAGGCTTCCAAACGACCCAACAATTTGATTAGTGCACCAACCTGCAACTTTTTTTTCTTTCTTTCTTAAATACAAGCAATAGGATAAATTACTTTATAATATTAATTCAGTATTATAAATTCAGATGTAATGAATCAGACTTATTATCCTGACCAACCGACTTATGACATGTTTGGAAGTGCTTCTGAAATAGTTAAAAGCGCTTTTTTACAATTAAAAGCGCTTCTGACAGCGCTTAATAAAAAAGTTTAGAAGCGCTTTTGAGTCATAGAAGCGTTTTCTAGAGAAGCACCTGTCATGTGCATCTTCAGGAAGCACTCCCAAGTACTTTTTGAAGAAGTACTTCAATTTCTTATGAAAATTTCAACATATAAGGCAAGTGTGAATATTTTTTGACAGCATGTTTTGTCTTTTTTTTTCTTTACCTTTCCTGTTGTTAATATTATTATATTCACACTTACATGATCATTAATTCGGGAAATCTGCAGAGATCCTCCTCAAGAAATCTTTAATATTAAATAAATATCGCTCCATTAACTACGGCATTAACACATAAACCCGCACGACGACATAGTCCAAGCAAACCAAAACCAACAACTCTTAAAACGAAGCCGTTTCACCTCTTCTTATTTCGACAAATCAACGCCATAGAAATTTCAATTCTATTCTTTCGTCGGTCTCTCTCCCTGTTCTGCAAGGCTCTCTCTGTTCTTCTCCCCCATTTCGCTTCTCTAAGCTTTCCAAAGCTCTCTCTGAGATCTCAGCCTCCACAGCGAGGCCATCCTTTGCTTCCTTCTGCTTCAAGATCCGCGCTTTTCTATGTGTCGGTGATGTACAATTTATTCTCTATCTATACATTTCAATCCAATATATCGTCGTTTTATGTATTAATTTCTTGACCAATATAGCAGATCGGCATAATCTTCAATACCCATATGTTGGATTTTCTATGAAGTTCTTGCCTCTTCATTCTCATTCACTTAACCTTTCATAGCGCTGTCTTTCACTGTATATGTACTTGAAATTTTTGAAGATCTGCTAGATTTTGCTCTGAATTTGAATTGGGTGCATTAGTTAGTCTCAATGTCTTCTATTAGAGTTGATTCAACTAAGCCGTACTTCGCCACGAGCAGTCTCGTGGTTGGGTATGCACTCTGTTCCAGCTTGTTAGCTGTGATAAACAAGTTTGCCATTACCAAATTCAACTACCCTGGCCTTTTGACCGCACTGCAATACCTTACTTCTGCATTGGGAGTTTGGGCTCTGGGAAAGTTTGGATTTTTACACCATGATCCCTTCTCACTCCAGACGGCCAAGAAGTTTTTGCCTGCTGCCTTTGTGTTCTACCTTGCAATCTTTACCAACACTAATCTTCTTCGCCATGCCAATGTGGATACGTTTATAGTGTTTAGATCATGCACACCCCTTTTGGTTGCGCTAGCGGATACTGCCTTTAGGAAACAGCCAATCCCATCTAAGCTTACCTTTGTGTCGTTGTTGATCATTTTGGGCGGAGCTGTTGGCTATGTGGCCACTGATTCGGGTTTCACTCTGACCGCTTATTCATGGGCATTTGCATATTTGGTGACCATTACAACTGAGATGGTTTATATTAAACATATGGTCACTAATCTCGGGTTGAACACCTGGGGTTTTGTGTTGTACAACAATCTGTTGTCACTAATGATGGCCCCACCGTTTTGGATTATAACGGGAGAGTATGCTGAAGTGTTTGGTGCTTTGGGATCGAATGCTGCGAATTTCTTTGAACCCGGTGCACTTTTCGCGGTCTCACTGTCGTGTGTGTTTGGATTGCTCATCAGTTTCTTTGGGTTTGCAGCTAGGAAGGCAATCTCTGCAACAGCATTTACAGTGACTGGTGTTGTTAATAAGTTTCTTACGGTTGCCATCAATGTGCTGATTTGGGATAAGCATGCCAGTCCTTTTGGTTTGCTCTGCCTCCTCTTAACAATTGTAGGGGGTGTTCTTTATCAGCAGTCAGTGACTGGAGCTGGCAGTGCCCCATCCCAGCGCGAAACAGCAGTGTCTAAGCAGACTCCCGTTGAGAATGATGGTGATGACTTTCCTGAAGAAAATCAAGGGAAGGCAGTTTCTGGTAAACTTGCTTCTGTATGAGAATTCCATTCCTGCCTGGTCATATTTAAGCTACTGGTGAAGCGGCAGTGCATGTTTGAAGTTTTATCTTTAGCATTTAGTATCTTAGGAATTTTTCTGTATCTGGTTTACACACGAATTATGTTCTTACAATTTGATATCTGAGAGCACTTCAGCTGATCTTTTCACCAGTGATTAATGACAATGCCATTGTTTTTATCTGGAAATTATTTGGTGTCTGATTCATTTCTGTTACATGATGGTTGCATGCTCTCATGCGTAGCCCAAGGACTATTAAAACCAAAGCAATGTGTGCCAAAAGTTTTCTTGTTTTTCTTTTTGTTTAGAATATTGATAGGAAGATTATTTCTTCCTGAATTAAGTTTGGGATTCCAACCTGTTTGGCGATGGGGTTATATATTAGAGTTCATTGTTGGTTAGATTTCATCTCCAACTATACAGATATTAATAGCCAAATGCCGATATGAACAGTGTACAGCGGATTGTGCATCGTTCAATGAAAATCCAGTTTGTGAAGTGCGTATGTATCGTCAGTTCCATTTACACTGAATTTTATATCATTATAATTAAGACAAGGGGAGGATCTTTAGTTCAAACCTCCCCTGCTTCGCTGGTGTGATACTTTTTCTTTCTTTCTGTCTTTCTTTTGTGAAGATGCTTTAGAACGTGCAGCATACAAGCACGCACAGAACTTCATGTCTACGCATCCACTTTCTGAAGTTATATATCTTGTAGCAGTTTCCACGTACAAATTCATGCTTATATAATAGCTTATTGATCGGTCCGCTATTTGTGGAGATGCTTTGAATTAATATAAAAAATTACACCAAAACTGTGTGAAATCGTGAATGTACAAGAATTTTGAAGGCTCTTAATATATTTAACTAAAGCTACATCACCAAAAATCCTTACAAGAACAAGATCCATCTTGAAATCGATGGAATCGGTTCCTATCCCGCACAATAATTTCTCTGTTGTAAACTTTGGAGATGATCTTGGTTGCAGTGTGGCAGTCACTGCATACACGGAGGTTTTTCACAACTCGTATTGTTGTCCCTGGGTTTGTGCTTATGAGCCCAAATGCAATTGCCAGCTTTTCACTGTGTAGGCTCAGTGCAGTCTCCTTCTCTTCTTCATCTATATCCAACAACACCTCGGATTTCTCAGGAACATAACCAGCTTTCTTTAACCGCTCGATCATGTCTTGAAGCATTTCGTAGATGTGTGTCGATTGCGGGTGAGATGAATCACCCTTCACAAATTCATGGACAATACCATCAACCTCAATCAGACTGCAACCTGGAGCTTTCTTCACATTTCTTTCTGCCATGAGTTCCCTAATTCTTTTGGCTTCTTCCCACTTTTTCATAGAGCTATATAAGTTTGAAAGAAGCACATACGCTCCATCATCGTCCGGGTCAAGTTCTAGAAGCTGTTGAGCTGCTCTTTCTGCAGCCTCAAGGTTGCCATGGACTCTACAGGCACCAAGAAGCCCTCCCAAAACAAAACGATCCGGTGGCATTTGCATCTTCCGAATCAACTCCTCTGCTTCAGCTATGCGACCAGCTCGGCCTAATATGTCAACCATGCAACCATAGTGCTCAATGCTAGGCTGAATGCCATACACTTCATGCATCGAGTTAAAATGCGAAATTCCTTCATCCACTAATCCAGCATGGCTACAAGCAGCCAATACCCCAACAAAAGTTATTGCATCTGGTTTCACTCCACTCGTCTGCATCTCATGGAAATGCTCCAAAGCCTTCTTTCCTTGTCCACACGATGCAAAGCCAGAAATCAAGGCTGTCCAAGTCATAACATCCTTCTCAAGCAGCTTTCGAAAGACTTCCGATGCACCGTCTATGCTCCCACACTTCGCATACATGTCGACGAGTGTCGTCCCGAGGGTAACATCCACCTCAATCTTCTCCTTTTCAATATAGGCATGCAGCCACTTTCCAAGCTCTAGAGCACCCAAATGGCTGCAAGCAAGCAATAAACTTACCATGGTCACCTTATCCCCTTTTTCGCCCTTAAGCTGCATTTCACGAAAGAGTACGAAGGCCTCATCATAATTACTATCCTCAACATGTCCATTGATCATAATGTTCCAACTGAACAAGTTCTTCTCGGGCATCTTGTCAAACAAATCTCGAGCAAGCAATACACATCCACATTTACAATAAACATCCATGAGTGCCGTATTGAGCTTCAAATGGTTTCCAAAACCATACTCTTCAATGTACTGGTGCACCCTTTTGGCCATTTTCAAATCCCTTGCCTTGGCACATGCTGTCAAAACATTAACCAAAGTAACCTCGTTAGGATCCACACTTCCACTCTCCATCTTATCAAACAGCTTTAAAGCCTCAATGGGTTGATCCCACTGCGCATAAGCGTCAATCATGGTTGCCCAAGAAACCACACTCTTCTCCAACATTTTATCAAACACGTTGCGAGCCGAGATCAAACACCCACAATTCGAGTACATATTCATCAAAGTGTTCTGAATGTATGAATCCGAGGCGAAACCCAACTTGGTAGAATGGCAATGCAGCTGTTTCCCCTCCCACAAATCCCCACAAGACTTGAACAGAGATGGGAACGTGAACCTGTCAGGCACCCAACCTTGGATGATCATTTCTTGGTAGAAAAAAATGGCTTCACAGGGCAAATCCTTGTTGGTGTAGCCTCGAATAACCGAATTACAAGTATAAGTGGTGGGATTGGGGATTTGAGTTAAGACTAAACGAGCATAATGGAGGCTTCCGGAGCCTTCCAGAGAGGAAAAGGCGACGACTTTGCTGGCGGTGAAGGCGTCGAAGAAGAGGCTGGTTCGGAGGAGCTGGGCGTGGATTTGCTTAAGCTCGGACATGGTGGAGCATTTGTCTAGCAATGCGAGACATGGGTGTGGTTCAATTGGGCTGCTGGTCCTACTAGTTTTGGTGGCGGTGGTGATGGGGGCAGCGGCGATGGCGGTGGAAGTGGTTGGTTTGTTGTGTAAGATTGGATTATCTGAAGAGAAAGGTAGTCTGATATGGTGGAGGGAAAGAGGAGCAGCCATTGCTGCTGCTCTGTGGAGTCTGTGACTGTGTCCGTTGTTAGTTATTACCGTTAAAGAAGCTTAATTTAACCGTTTAACATATGATATTTTGAGTGTGGATGGATAATGCTATTTTTGCAAAAACAAATTGTGGTGACTGGACTGCTGACTTGTGATAAGATATTTCACCCTCTTTCTTTTTTCTTTATCTTTCGTTGTACAGTGCTAAGACAGCCTGAGCAATAGTGAAAATTCCACAACAATATTGGCATTAATTGGCTTTCTCCCTTGTTCCATCACAGATGTGAGACCGGATTTTGATGCGCATAGGATAGGCATTTGAATTGATAGGTGGGTGGTATAGTAACTGATTTGTGAACATGTTGAGATAGATTTGCTACGAGTCTAATTTTGAGGGTTTGGGCTACTCTACTAAAATCTCAAATGCCTGACTGCAGCAAGAAGAATAGATGACCGACATAACATTGTTTTATTATCTTCTTGTCAATTACATTCTGTCGGTCATGCGTAATAACTTTTTTACATAACGAGACATGATCGGACTCTGTATTGGTCTGTCATCCATCCACCATTCAATTAATGCATCATCTGATATGTTATGGTGTTGCAGTTGCTGCATGTCTGTTTAGATTGAAACAGTTTGAGTGCAGAGCTTTGGTGAGCACTCATTCTTGTGCTGAGTGTGGTAAAGTTGGTTGTGGTGCTTAGCTGGATGTTGAGGTAAGTAACTTTTAGCCAAATATAAAGTTAGCTATATTATGCCGACGGTCACATGTATCTATTAAAACGAAAATGTTGATAATCAAATAGCTAAATAATTTCCAGTTTAGCTGATTTGTTGCATGAGTAACCTTTAAGATAGAACTTGAAAATGTAATAAGTGCTTAGGTTTTACATGATCAAGGTGGCTGGAATCTAATTGGATTATGTAATTGGCAAGTTTAGCTTCTAAGGAGAAAATATAATAAAAGAAAAAGGCAAGGTATAGGACTCCCAAAAATACATAACTTGATATCATGAGTTATACTATAGCACACTATTAGCATAGCCGTTGACGCATTGTGAAATATTACGGGATGTCTATAAGTTACTGAGAGTATATAGTCATCGCGTGGACAGCTGATGCTAACACAGCTCAAGTGTGATATGTATATGATATGTGATGTGATTATGCTATGCAATGAGAGGGTGCAATAACGTGATTGTGTCAGCAAAAACAACGGAATGGGGCACACCCTAGAGATGATTGTCCCAAACACAACATGTTCTCACAGGAATGCTCTGGTCCCAACCCCAACTTGAGAGAGAGAGAGAGAGAGAGAGAGAGAGAGTCTGCCGTGAGAGTCTTCACAGACGCACAGTGTCTCTCACTCCCCACCATGACCACCCTGTTTGCAATTTGCAAATTGCAATTGCCATCTGAATGGCCAATGCCAGCGCACGGATATATTGAATTTCCCTTTTGATTCCCACACTGACTCAGTCAGTCCATATATACGTGTCAACATCCCATTCCCCTCCCAATCAAAGTTTGGCTCCTCCTCCGCCTCCTCCTCGAACATAACATCTGCTATTTTCACTTAAATTCACATGCTTTTTGGGCTTTGTGATTTTGCTCGCTCTCTGGTCTGGTCCCAAGTTCCATGTTACCAACTGGACCACCCCACACCTCTCTTAACCTCCTCATTCAATTTTTTTTTATAAAAAAAAACTACTCCTATCTATTACCATTTACTATTTAGATTCGAACTCATATGTAAAGGATAACCGCATTACATCTGCTAACCTAACCTAGATTTGCATGCGGCTCTTGTAATTGGGAAGATCAAGTTATTCTTGCATTACTTTATTTCCCCCGATCTGCTCTAGTTATTTTCTTTCTACTATATCAAGTCTATAACCATGTGACTAAGTCTAAGCATATGCAAAACAAACTCACCTCCAACTTTAAGAATCTTTACTTGGATCCTTTTGGGGCTTGATCTAATACTGGACCACCCAACCCCCACCAATCCGAGGAAAAAGCTTTTTACATATTTCATGGAAAACTTTTGAACCATCAAAACCTCTGTGTCTGTCTGTCTCTCTCTCTCTCTCTCTCTAAATAATTGCCCATTGGTTAACCTGTGATAGATCTCTTTCTGTCTTCCTAAATCTCATAGAATTGTGAGAGAATTATATTATTATATATGCATGGTTTGTAAGTTTGGATTTTATATTATTAATGTGCAGTAAAGTATTGCCTTGATGGCCACAAATAAGTTCACAGGTCCTAAGAATTATGGAGAGCCAGCCGCATGTCTAGAATTTGACTCCTTCAGCTTTTCAATGGCCATTGCCTATTCGCATCAGCTTTGAGCTTTTTCTTTTCATTTGTTAATGTACAACATACTCATACACGAGCGTGCGCAGATCAGAATCAGATGTTGCAGTTTTTGATTCAAGTGCGCACCTCCTACATCAACCAACCGTGTAAATTTCTAATTTACTGTGAATAAATATCCTGTCCTAAATTAATAGCGAAGTTGGCGATCAATATTGAATCTTTCCTTTTCCTAAATTATCATGTAATTATTATAAAAAAAACACTTTAATCTATTATAATTTGATCATACATACATAATAAAATATGATTCATATTAACAACGACACCATTATGATTCATATTAACAACGATACATAATAAAATATGAATTATAAATATAAAAAGGAGGTAACGATGACACCTCCTAGTGTCTTTATTCGACACATGTCTCAGTGATGTGGAATATTCGGCATTACAATGACGCTGTAACTATAATAAAAATACTGTCAATGTAAGTGTAAACGTAGCTAACAAGGTGCATTCTTCTTGTTATTTTTCTATACATTTTTTTGCTAGGTAAATTCAATAAGTCCCTCAATCTGCTTGATGATCAGGTCCCTTCACTCATTCATGTTTAAAGCAACACACATAACGTCCCCTTTATGTGTTGAAGGATCATTTTTAAAGCGACTAAGATTAATATAAACATGTATGAATAAAAAGTTATAATTTTTTTAATTATAAAAGAACGATAATATTTTATCGATAAGATAAACAAAAGCATATATAAAACGAACTAAGGTGCCAAACTAAATTATTTAATCTCCTCTCACATTCAAGTGGTCCCGTTGATGGGTTCTACAGGGTGGGAGCCAATCATTCATGTCATTATATGCATAAGAGAGCATTAGGGATCCTTAATTAATTATAGAGGACGAGGAGGGTCAATAATTATTAACTCAAACTGTTACTGTCAATACACTCAATAACTCTGTGGAGATTAAGAGATAAATGATTTTTTAAACCTATCTATTCATTTTAATTAAGTAAAGGATTCAAGTGGTTGCTATTTGCTAATGGTTGAATTGAAGATCAGCTCGTGGATTTGACCAATCAAGGGATTAGGGGATCAGTAGTAATAATCATAGCTAGCCGGGGATTCCGATTAATTAAGCATAAGGTCATCATCATACTCGGCATTGAGGGCTAATTAATGTTGAATGAAAAGATCTATTTGAAATAAATATATATGTTCACATCAAATTCAAGGGTCAAGCCCTGCTAATATTACTCTTTACGTTAATCACTACTAGTACGTGGAGGGAGATTCGAATTTGGCCGAACTAGCATAATCTCGCATATGCTTTCCTAAGTTTCTTTGTAGTTTGTTTACTTGAGATTATAAAATTAATTAAATTCAAATGATTTGCTTAACAATAAATTAATATATGATTAATACCAAATTAAGAAGAGCGAATCTTGGTTCATGATGCTTAATTATATTCTCTCCTCTTCTCTGCACTCACTCACTCACTCACTCACTCAGCACATGTAATGTAAGTATAGATTATAGAAGTATATTATTCAACAAAGAGATCATACCAAATCAAAAGAAAATTAAAGAAATTAGACAGAGTTCAGATGATTTGGTAGAAAATTACACACAAATAGTTTAGTATTAAAATAATAATATTCCAGACCAGAGAAATCGTAGTAATTGATCAGCTTCGAAATTGCGTAGTAATTGATCAGCTTCGAATGGATGGAAAGTTTGATTCATGAGATGAGCAAACGTTGAAGCCAAGTTGACACCTGACTGACTCAGTCTCTTATTTTGTGCCTGCCTGCCTACCTGCCTGCCTGCTGCCGGCACTGTGGACTCTCCTCCCATCTCATCTCCTCTCTTCATGTAAATGTCTATACGTATTTTAAGATAAAATATAAAAGCAACTATTACTGGTATGACTTTTTTACGCACTTTATCAATTGTAATTTATAAATAATTATATTTATACAAGCAATTATTTAAATTATTTAAAATTAATTTAATAAGAAAATGAGACTCGAACATAGATGCATAGATGCATAGATGCATAATGCATTGCCGGACTAACTGATCTAACACATATAATTTGTTTTAATTTACACGAGGACGATACATTTTTAAAATGCTGTTTATATAAAACATAGATTACTTATTATGAATGAATTATTTTACTTGAAGAAATAAGCATTAACATAGAGGCTAGTAGGCTACAGCCACAACTACTCCAAATCAAATAAAATAATGAAAGAGGAAAAACAAATCCATGAGAAATAGTGGAAGTAAAAGAGGAAAAAGGAAAAAGGAAGCAAAGCAGTATATACACTATACAGTTGGTGGGTAGTGGACCACAGGAACATGTCAGCAGTCATCTCTGTCCTACACTACTTCTTCCTCCCTACTCGTCCGTATCAAAACCCCCCTCTCTCTTTTTCACTTCCGCCCTATTTCTTCATCCATCTCTTTCCACTCATCGCTCACTCCTTCCTCACTCTCCCTCTCTCTCTCTCTCTCTCTCTCTCTCTTCCCTGATGGAAAGGGAAATGGAAATGAACACCAAAACCCACAAACACCCACCTCGTATCTAATCCATCCTCACCCACCCAATTCCTCTTCAGTTTGATCAGCTCACCTGCAATTATATCTATGGGGCCCTACGGTTCAACCGTTTGCTCCGGCGTCAGCAGCAGCGCCAGCTCCTCTTCTTCCTCCTCCGTCACCAAACCACCCGCCGAGATCGATGGCTATTTGGCCGACGCCGGCTACAAGGTCCGCTCCTCCGACCTACGACATGTCGCTCAGCGCCTCGAGCGCCTCGAGACCGTCATGGTCAACTCCCCCAACGACCTTTCCCAGCTCGCCTCCGACGCCGTTCTCTACAACCCCTCCGACCTCGCCACCTGGGTCGACTCGCTCCTCTCCGAGTTCAACCACCAGCCCCTTATCTCCCTACCATCCGATCTCGACTTCCCTGATGCCATCATCAATCCAACGGACCTCCCCAACGACACCTGGACCGAACCTCTTCCGCCGCCTCAGCAGCAGCAGCACCAGCTCACCGTCGTCACGGCTATGGAAGAAGATTCCGGGATAAGGCTCGTCCACTTGCTCGTCACGTGCGCCGAATCCGTCCAGCGTGGGGATCTCGCGTTGGCGGGCTCGCTGATCGAGAACATGCAGACTCTGCTCACACGTGTCAACACCAGCTGCGGCATCGGTAAGGTCGCTGGTTACTTCATCGACGCCCTCAGCCGCCGAATCTTCTCCCACCAGAGCGTCGCCTCGGCTCACGAAAACGAGCTCCTCTACCATTACTTCTACGAGGCCTGCCCTTACCTCAAATTCGCTCACTTCACCGCCAATCAGGCCATCCTGGAAGCCTTCCAGGGTCACGATTGCGTCCACGTCATCGACTTCAACTTAATGCACGGCTTGCAATGGCCGGCACTTATACAGGCCCTGGCTCTACGCCCCGGTGGGCCCCCCTTGCTCCGACTGACGGGCATTGGACCGCCTTCGCCGGACGGGCGAGACTCGCTGAGAGAAATCGGCCTTCGACTGGCCGAATTGGCTCGGTCCGTCAACGTCCGTTTCGCCTTTCGCGGCGTGGCGGCTTCGAGGCTCGAGGATGTGAAGCCGTGGATGCTGCAGGTGAGCCCGAAGGAGGCTGTGGCAGTGAACTCAATCATGCAGCTGCATCGGCTTCTCGGATCGGACCCGAACCGGAATTCCCCAATCGAGATGATGCTGGGCTGGATCCGGAACCTGAACCCGAAGATCGTGACGGTTGTGGAGCAGGAAGCGGACCACAACAAAACCGGGTTCTTGGACCGATTCACTGAGGCTTTGTACTACTACTCGACCATGTTCGACTCGTTGGAGGCTTGCGCGATGCAGCCGGAGAAGGCCTTGGCGGAGATGTACATACAGAGGGAGATATGCAACGTGGTGTGCTGTGAGGGCGCGGCTCGAGTGGAGAGACATGAGCCTTTGGGGAAGTGGAGGGCTCGGCTGGGACAAGCCGGGTTTAGGGCTCTGCATTTGGGTTCCAATGCTTTCAAGCAGGCGAGTATGCTTCTGACACTTTTCTCGGCTGAAGGATACCGCGTGGAAGAGAACGACGGGTGCCTCACTCTCGGCTGGCACAGCCGTCCTCTCATCGCGGCTTCGGCTTGGCAAGTCATGCCTACGGCTGAAGCAACCACAGCCAACCAACGGGTTGGGGTTATTAATCAGAATAATAATGCCAATCATGTCTAAATTTCACCTTAGCTTTTTAATTTTATTTTAAATTTTATGAGTTTCTTGCTCTTTTTTTCATGTTCTGCTTTAATGATCCAGAAATGCTTAATGGATGGGGTACAATATATCTAAATATTTTAGGTACAATTTTTTTACTACTTTCTAAAAAAAATAATTTAATTTATAACCCTTGATCTTATATGTTACTCTTTTACGAAAGAATTTGAGATGTTGTGTTATGGAATTTGAAGTCAAAACAAGGATTTATAATTTATGCGTGTCAGTCACAAAGGAATGGAAGAAGATCTTGGACGCATGATTCTCCTGAAACAACCATCTCATTTGTATTGGTTGAGTTGTAATGGCTGGGTTGTACAGAAAACCCAGGTTCCCAATAAACTTGTGGACTGAGGGAAGACATAACTGGAGTGATGAATGTGTTAGGAAAAAGTATGTTCATGTTATGGATGGTCTAGAAGGCAGTCAACGCCTTGGCGCCGTCCAAGATTGATTTTGTAGAGAAAGGAAAAAGAAAAAAGAAATGGAAATTGAAAAGGGAAAGCACACTGGTAGCTGACGTTTACCATAATGGAATAGGAACCGTTTAAAAGGGTCCAATCTACACGATAGTACGATACCCTCAGCCTATTTTGTGCCTAGCTTAGCCTAGCCCTATATATCATCGACTGCTACCTGCGACCAAACACTGATAATAATTCTTCCTACGCGTTTGGTAAACGTCTGCATTATTATCTCTCGAGTTTATTTTCTATAAACCAGTTTTTATTTTCTTAATTTAATGATTGAAAGTTGACGTCCAACTAGTATGGAAATATTAATTAAATGGATTGAGCATTTTAATTATGTTTGATAATCATGAATCATGATGATGATGATGGCTGGCTCTGGCTGGCTCTGGCTGGCTGGCCATTTTCGTTTTTGAAGTGCCGATTCGAGTTCAAAAAACCATTAAAAAAAAAAGAAAAGGGAAATGATAATCAATTATTCGGTTTTTTTTTTCAAACCAAACGGACGCTAACATCAAAGAAAAAGTCACTTTCAACCAGTACATAATTACAGGATTTAACTCCTTACCTACCCTGTGGAAAAGGGTTATGCTCATCTCTCCACGTGAGTGGTCCTCTAACGAAGCAAAGATTAAGCGTCACTCGATCAAATGTTCATTCATTTTAACAAAAGAACCGACCGAGAACCGCTAAACATAAACGTAGGACGATGGGCCCATGAACAATGCAACCATTATTGAATCGTGCTTGCAAGAAGATCAGTGATAAAGCTTTTTAAGTAAAAAAGCAAGAAAAATGCAGACACCATGTTTACCTTCGCCATTGATTGTGATTTTCAAAAGAGAGATCGAGATGGGTTACGGCTACATCATGCATGTACATGAACAAAACCAACAGGACAGGGATCGAGAGACCCCATTGGCAACTTGGCATTCACTCACTCTTCAATTTCTGCACAACAACAGTTTGTGACTTTTAATTAATCATGTACATATGTCGTATGGGAGCATGTGGCTTTGCTAAGTATGGAAAAAGGAAAACCCACTAAACCATAACGGGGCCCAGAACCCCGACCCAATAACGTAATAATGACTCAAGAGGGACTCAACATTGCCTCCCACATGACACCACTGTCCTCTGCCTTTTGCCACCTCTCCTGCGTAAACTCTCATCTACAACACCTGAATTATTATTTCTTTTTCTTTTTTTATAAAAAAATAAATAATACAAATGATATTCTGAGCTATTCATCAGCAAATCAAAATTCTTTTTCACTAGACTATATCCGCGTTAACTAATTTTCCATCTTTTATAAATATTATTAGAGCTACTACATATTTTATAATTTGGGTGGAATTTGAAAAAATAAATGAAATATTATTATAAAGAAGAAGTTGCGTTGGTGGAGCGGGTGGGCGGGTCGGCCGGAACCTTAGAGGCCCACCACTTTGGCCTGTTTTTAAGGTTTTCACGTGATCCCGTTACGGAAGAGGCAGGGGCAGAGCAAGTTGGAGGAAGTGGCCCCAAGTGGCCCACATTGAATTTCTTTTGAAAAAGGACCACCATCACCACGACGCAACCCAAAAAGCCAGGGGGCTGACTGATCTGAGAGGGAGAGGGAGAGGGAGAGGGAGAGGGAGAGGGAGAGGTAGCATATTCACGTGTCAGTTACCTCCCACGTGTTGACAACGATATAACCTCCCTTTCTGTAAATCAATATTTCTTTCTTTCTTTCTTAGGTCAATTTTTTGGGTAAGCAAGGAGGAGGACAACTCTTGAATTTAAACAGCCACATGATAGATTATCAGTCATCAACGTGTGGGCCCATCAACGAATTGTCCTTGATGTGGACCGCCTGATTTATGATAGACAGTACTTTTTTTTCTCTAAACTTTCTTAAAGTAGTCTAGTTTATATGAGCACGGACTCAAATTTGAGTGCAATGAGATATGTACACCGTCACAACTAACTAACCTAACTTACATTTAAATGAATCATTTCCACAATTCCAAACCAAATAGTCATTATCATTCCAACAATAATGTTAATTTTTAACAATTCCCCATGCAAATCTCAATAGAAATCCATCTTATTTTGAAAATTGAACATTGAGGGTGTCGTTTAATCTGATTGGGCAGGCCGATGTCAAATCCATCTTGTTTTGAAAGTCCACATTGAGGGTGTCTTTTTTTTTTATTGGGCAAGGCCCAGTGGGGGGTGGCCATTGGGTCCAAAGTTCAAACGACACATTCTTTTCTGGGAACTGCACAGTGCACTACATGTCGTTTGTTATTTGGTAAAGAAAACAAAATAATAGGAAAACTATTGAGAAGAACTGGGAGAGAGGCGAGTGAGGGAGATGACGATAGACGACGAGAGCTCCGTCTACGTTGGAGGCCTTCCGTACGACGCCACCGAGGATAGAGTTCGCAGAGTTTTTGAGTTGTACGGTTCCGTCATTGCCGTTAAGGTCACTCCCGCTACTTTTCCTTCTTCTTTTTTTTGGTCCATTTTACTTTGTAGGGTTTTAAGCATTTAGGTTTTCTTTCCCTCATCTGCTGCTTCTTCAATTCTTCAATTTACAGATTATCAATGATGCTTCGACCAGAGGAAAATGCTATGGCTTTGTTACTTTCAGGAACCCTCGGTCTGCAATTCATGCCATCAATGAGATGGATGGCAGGGTATGTTTTATTCATTTAAGTTTATACTTGAACATTTATGGTGTCTGTGATCGGTTTGTTTTCTTAAAATCTTGAGTGACATTGTTGAGCTTTGAATTAGACTGTTGATGGAAGAGTTATCAGAGTAAATGAAGTGAGGACTAGAGGTGGAAGATTGGGTTTTGGTAGAGACAGAGAAGGTTTTGGACGGAATGTTGAGAGGGGCAGGAACTGGGATAGAGATAGAGATCATGAGAGGGAGTATGATCATGATAGAGACCGGTATAAGGATCGATACAGTGATCGGTCGAGAGAGCACAGTGATCGATCAAGAGAACGTGACCGTGGCCGGTCCCTTGGGGTTGATCAAGAAAGGGATAGAGGGTATGACCGTGAACGTGATTATGATTTCTTGGATAGAGACCGTCATCAAGACAGAGATTTGGAAGATGCCGAGCAAGGACAGAGCAGGAACCATGATCAGGGTTGGGAAAGAGATCGAGCATTGGACTCTGACAGAGATAGGGAGATGGAAAAAAACAAAAATCATACTACTATAGCTGCCAAGGATAGAGATCAACATTCAAGGAGAAGGAACAGGTAAGATGCCCTTCTTGTTTCTAATTGTTGTTTGGCATTAATCACCTGTCAGAGGATAAGGGTGGAACTGGACTTCATATTTAAATTGCACAGTTGTTAACATTTTGCATACATAGATTACGTTCTTTTGTATTTTATAAGTCAAAGTTTTAATTGTTGCATCCTTTTAACTTGATCGTGAGTATGCTGGTTAGCCTTTCATTTAACAACATGCGGAATAATTGATACTTGTATGTAGTTGCACGTTGACTTCTAGAAAATACATATCCTATCTCGATTACTAGATGACAGAGTCCCAAATGCTTTTAGGAGTTGAATATGACATCTGCATAAACGTTGTGGCCACGTTGATCTTTTTGTATTTCAGTATCAATTGTGTTTCTTGGGAGATGATCAAGAGAAAGAAAGATATGATGAATCACATAAGGGTCCTCTTATGTTCTGGTTTCTTTTCTGCAGTTTAGATTCTGTCGTTTTTCATGATGTTCTGTTTTTTTTTTCCTGCAGTTCAAATTCTGTTGACCGACAAAGTAGGGACCTGTTATCCCATCCCAGTGATGATTACGATGATCAGGCAAGTTCGGCATTTTTAGCTTTTCTTGCTAAGATAGTGCCATACATATATAAGTTTGTGTCATCTTAATTAAAATACTTTTTTGCTTGCATTTTCTTCTGTTAAAAATATTAGGTAAAAGAACAGCTCGAGAGATCCATGCGAAGGCTTGAAGAAATAAAAAAGGAGGTCTGTCTTCCCTTAAAGAATTTGAGTAAATAAAGCAATGCCTATACCTTTATTTGTCTGACTGAAATTATTCATAAAGACCTATGTTGGCATCGTATAGATTTTCTGATACCAATAAGCAAGAGGCACGTTTTCTGGTAGTTCAACATTATTTCTTGCATTTGACCTGCATGAAAGTCATAATGAAATTTTTAGGGGACACTAATTTTCATTATATGTTGTCAGACTATTCAGATGGAGGAGAGTTTGAAAGAGAAAGGAAAACTAGTTTTGGATTTGCAGAAGAAATCTAAGGTACCCCTGATTGTACTTTGATCTGCATGCATGTCTTTATTCCAAGTCTTCTGATTTCACATGCTAAACTTGGTTCATGTCCTGCTGAGAATTTGTTTATGCAGAAATTGGAGGATGCATTGATAAATGCAAAGAAGAACTCTTCACACAATAAGATGAAATTAACCAAGGTATTTTCAATTGCTAAGGCTGGTTGCGAATAAACTGTACTGGACACTGATTGGAGTTAATGTTTTTATATGCAGCTACATAAATCCTTTATGCAAGTAAAAGATTACACTGAAAAACTTAAAAGCTGTGAACACGAACTTCAGGTTGGTGTCTTCTCTCCTCTTAAGCTTGTACAGAAAAACAATGCTGATACATTACCTTGTTATTGATGGTTACAAATGAGTAAAGAAATGAGCCATTTAAAGAAAATTGCAAATGGGAAAGAACATTTTCCTTTATTAATATCTGTGAATTGAAGTCGAATAACCTGGCTGTTTGCTTTCTTTCGTCTGGATCTCTTTTGACTGGAGTTGGGCCAATTTATGCTGTTGTCAAATGGGAAGCCCAAAGTTTGGTCCTCTAAGATCTCAAACCCTCTTTTGATGTTATGTATCTAATGCAAAACTTCCATATCTATATTTGGATCATTAGATTGCGATGGGAGGGTGATTTAGTGACAGAACGTAATGTATAAACCATTTTGCTTGCAGTCGCTCGTTGATACAGAAATGTTGGAAGATGAGGTTGACTTAAGGGACGGAATCTTGACAATTGGCAATACATGATGTCATGTTGAACCTCGAAAGAAGGAGTGATCTGTAATAGAACTTAACGTATACTGTATATTGTTTTGAGGTGGGGGATTTGAAGCTTTTGTAGATATTTACTCCAAAGTCAGCTGAGAAACAGCTTATTTTATCTGAGATGTATTATATTCTACATCATGTTTTCTGGTGTGCACTTTAGCGCCGACGATGAGAAGACGGTGATGGCAATGCTAACATGTAACCCTCTTCCTCTTCCTCTGAATTGCTTAAAGCAAAGCAACAGAAAGAAAAAGGCCATTAATAAAGTGCCCGTTATGTGTTTTTGTGAAAAAAGCCTCTGACGAGAGATTAGGGTGGAAAGAAATCTGAGTCAGGCACACACTTTCGGTACCTCTTCTTTCGCGACCTAAGTTTTTAAAGTAGCACAACACATGCTTCTTAGTTAATCCGACAAGTTTCCTTCTCTTATTAGACTTATTTGAAGCAATAAGCTCAAAAATTCGTTTTTTTCTTTGGTACCAAGGACGGCCAAAGCCCCATAAAAAGCTCGAGTAGCACATGGTTTTACATTTTGAATTAGGATTCGAATTCCATGGCACTCTGGTAATGCGTGTGAGAAAACTTCGTTCTCTTTCCTAATTTTGACAAAAAGGTAGAGAACATAAACTGGACAATGTGTGAGAAAATCCCTTCTCCTTCTTAATTTTGGGTGAAAAAAGAAATAGGATCGAAGGACCTTCATGTTGTACAGTAGTCAGTAATTCACGGTGGAAAGCACATTTTTATAGATGTGAATTATTCCTTCAAATAGAATCAATCTAAAGGAAAAAGAAAAGGAAAATAAAACAAACACTCACTTTTCCCGTTATGACGTTTTTACCCTCTCTAAAGACCCTAAAACTAAAACTCACACGGTCGATATAATAATATATCATATCACATGAATAATGATAAATTGAGAATTACACAGGATTAGCGCATGCAAACATACAAATGGTAGCCCTAATTTTTAATTAGTCCTAACCCTAACCCTAACCCAAAACCTTTGATAACTAAGAAACCCTCATGCCCTGACCACCACAAGGTCAGAACTTGAGCGTGATCTGACTGCCATTACTGTCCTCAGCGTCTTCTGATCTCCTCGAAGCCACCCCTCCTTTTCTATGATCTCCTCCGTTCATCTGATCACCACCGCTCTCTGCACCCTTCCAGCTGCTGCTGTCGGACTTGCCATCTTCGATGCTCTCCGACCGTCCGCAGGCACCGTGGCCATCGGACTCGGGGGAGCTGTGAGTGTTGGAGGTAGTGGAAGCCCTGTACACGTGGAGCTGGTGGTGGAGGGTGTGGTGGTGCAATTGCTGCGGTGGCTGCGTGGTGTAGAAGTCTTGGGGCATTGGGGTTGCACAGTAGTGGGTTGGTGCATGGGAGCCAGGGTGTGGGCTGTAAAGGGCTGTGGGGCCATTGTGTGCCGCGTTGGCATACTCTGGCGGGACCCAGATGCCACCTAGGACTACCAGTTGTGGCGTTGGGCCTCCGGCTGCTTGTGGGCTAGGGCTTGGTCGTCTTGTGTGGAGCCTGTACTTCTGTGATAAGAATTTGAAACAAAAAGAAAAGGAACAAGGAAATGTTATTTATATTATATATAATAAGGACAAGACAAAGGGAAGCAAAGCAAAGAGGATATGTATGCATATCAAACGTTTCATGCCTGCCAGTGCCTGGCTGCAAAGGCTGCATGTATCAGAAAAAGAGAGAGACATAATATCATTTGTAGGTGCAGTAGGATAAGGTACCTGCAGATGGCTTTTAACTTCATCGTTGGTCAAACCGTCAACCTTCATCAGCTCTCTGATCTGTTTCGGGGTCGCCACTGTCAAATTGACCAAAACAAAAACGTACGTACGTAAACATCAAATCCATATGATTATATTACATATAAAAATAAATAAATAGCAAATTAATAATTAATACCTTGAGAACCACCAAGCATTTGAAGGGCATTAACGAACCGCCGGTGCAAGTCAGGAGACCAACACCTCCTTGCCTTCCTATGAGTTTGAGATTGAGATTGATTGTTGGTGGTTGTGGTTGTTGTTGTCTGTGTTTGCCCCTCTGATATATTTGAATTATTAATTCCACCGGTTGCTAATAATTTAGCTTGTTCACTACAATTGCCATTATTAGCTGATGAATTAATCATTCCATTCTCATGGGTGGTCTCGGAATTATTACATGACTTGATGATCTTGTCCTCCATTAACATCTCTGCTGCCTTGTTGTTCTCTGGGGAGGCAAGAGCCAGCTCTGGGAGAGGCCGCAAAGTTGGGCTTGGGCAAGAGTTGCGGTCTTTGGAAAATGGATGGAAAGCTCCTCCTCCATAGGATCTGTGCTGCTTGGCGTCTAAGCCGAGCTTGGGGCTGACACTAAAGCCGATATCGGTTTCTTTTGGGGATGTTATGGACTGGGGTTTGGTTGCATTGATATGATCACTTGCTTGGCTCCACAGTTGGGCAGAGGTCATCCAATTTGCCTTATCAGAAGTGGTGTTTGTAGTTTTTTCTGAGCCTTCAGTGGGTGAATGTTTAAGGGGTATGAATTCTTCAAGCACTGGCCTATTTGGCCCTTGAATATTTGCTCTGTAAGCTTGAAGCTGCTGCCTTGAAGCCTCCACCGCTGGAATTGCAATCTTGATGATTAGTACATAATGGAGAAAAACAAGATATTCTGGTACCCAAAATAAATTAAGCAAATCACCCTGAGTTTCTGTATAGATTTCTGCTATATGTAAATATATTTTAATATCTTATATGTTGTCTTTATGATCTTTATATTCATATATCCTAATTCTTTTTGCCATATATGGTGGCTTTAGTTTCTTTAGAAAATATGTTGGATATGAATAAGTAGCTACTTTGGACCCATAGAGAAACAGAAAGCTACAATCTCTCCCTTCTATAAATGAAAAAGGGATAAAGAAGTAAAGGGTTGGGAGGTAGTGCTAATTAATTAAAACTTGGAGGAAATTAAGTAACATGAATATCCAAATTGAGGCTGCATGCTAGATGATGATGATGTATGTACCAGTGGTGAGGAGTTGCATGGAAAGAGGGAGCTCGCGCTTGAAAGCATCAATCTTGAGACGTTCTTCTTCAAGGCGGGAGAGGAACTCTTCAAGCTTCTGAGTCTGAGACTGGTCATGGTGATGAGAAGCCTGCAGGTCTCCAAAGGATTTGAGGAGCATGGAGTAGCTGTGGGGCTTGCAGTCCAGGCTTAGTTCCGAAGGCGATGATGCCATTTACTGATTAACCAATTAATTTGCTTATAAATTCAGAAATGGATATAACAAGAAGCAAACAAGAGATATTGGATATCTAACTTTGGTTGCTAACTGCTCATAAAACTAGCTACTGTTTTTATTAGAAAATGTTGACGCCCAAGCAACAACAACAGCAACAGGGTATGTAGGAACAAACAAGAGCAAAAGAGGGTCTTTGGCTCTTTCTAATTTCTAGATAGGATGGTGGTTCAACTTAGAGAGAGAAAGAGAGGGAGAGAGAAAGGGAAGGGATGTTGGTTTGTGAACACAAGGAGGATCGAGGTATGATCGTCTTCTTTTTAGGGTGAGTTCAAGGGAATAAAGTGGCTTGCTAGCTCTAGCTGGGGGGATTTGAGAGAGAGAGAGAGAGAAGAAAAGAAAAATAAAGCAAGAGGGGAGGGGGATAAAGAAGGATGGTAACTTCTTGCAAAGAACAAAGGCAAAGAAAAGCTAAAAATGAGAGAGAGGTTCTCTCTCTCTCTCTCTGCGCTGATATCTCTGGCTGTGGTTGTGGCTGTGGGAGAAGGAATCAAGGTGTCTGACACAAGAGGGGTCATGTGCTTAGAGCCTTTGTTTCAACTTAATTCTCTCTCTCTCTCTCTCTAGTCTGTACGAATTCAAATTCACCAAAATAAAAGATGATTCTTCTTCTTACTGCTGTGCCTTTTTTTCCCCTTTCTCTTTTTAATAATTATTTCCTTACTTTTCTTTGGTCCTTCGAATCGTACTCAGCTATGAACTTATTATTCTGTCAAGCCAAAATTAAACCTATATATTCATATGTTCTTATGTATTGAATTTTAAGCTTATCCTACAAAATTTTCATTACTATATATATATATATATATATGTTGCATTTGATTTAGTATGAGATACACATGCATGGCTTTTGACATGTAACTGGGATGGTTCAGATGAAAACCTCTTAGCCAGCTACAACATCATCATCCACATCAGTTACTAATTATTAATAGAGCTATATTAATTTTGAGCAAATTTGTTTAACAGATTAGATATTGGTGACCCAAAATATGTAAGAAATGTGATAATATATATATATATGTTTATATTGAACAGTGAAAAATATTAGCAGTCCACAAAATATAAAGGGTCAAAAAGAATGGTGGGAATTCCATGGTTGGTTGTGACTTGTGATGTACGTATATCACATCGAAAGTCTAACCACAAGAAAGCTGTAGTCCAAAGCAGTAGCCAGATTGCAGATATCGGACACGTGTACGGCCAAGTAGTACTTGAGGGTACCCTTACCAAATATATACCCATTCATATAATAATTAACTAATAATATTATGTATTCATGATTCTAGGATGATTAAATATTTATTATGAATGAAAAAGCCTTGGGAGGAGCATATACTATCATCCATCCTCCATCCTCCATGATCCATGATCCATATATTAATTTTCTTTCTTTACCATTAGCCATTACCCCATTACCACCGAATTGGAATTGGAATTGGAATTGGAGAAAAAAATCGAAAGAGAGGAAAAGGAGGACATCTTCAAATGGGATTAGTATCATTATTCCATGCACCATGCTGCATGCAACTTTCTTTTTGGTTTCAAAAGTTGCATAATTGCAGTGAAATTGAGTGCATTCAGAGAGAGAGAGAGAGAGAGAGAGAGGGAATATCTAATATAAAAAGATGAAACATTCATGTTAAAGAATATAATATTTGCCTCCAAGGAAAGGAATATCTTCGTTCCAATTCTACGACTCTAAATTAAGGGAACAAAACCCACAAAGCTTAAAGGGAAATTGAAAAACCATTACCACCCCAAAAAAGAATAATAAAGGAGCCTAAGAGAAGGGAATCTTCTTCTGCTACTCGCTTTAATGAAGTGGGTTGGAAGGTAAGAAGATTCTTTTTTTTAAAAAAAAAAAAATTTAGGGGAATTTTCCTAGGGTTCTGAACCTCCATAACAATTAATCCCGATTCGCCTTTGAATGAATATAAATATATATTATTTTGAGAGCTTTAGCTCAAAAATCAAATAGGTTCTGGATAAGAAATACCCACTTCGATTTATAGCTCTTAATTAGACTATGTCCTTTTTATTAGGAAGAAGAAAAAAAAAGTATCTATAAGGATTTTTCTGATTATTCAACTGCTAATAATGGATTACAACTCGTGAAAAGAGAACTTAAACTTTTCAAGTACTAATGAAAAAGGGAGAGATAAGACTTCACCCTCAAGACTAATGCATTGTAAAAAAAAATGATAAAGATGCATACCAATAGTGTATAGTAAACTATTAAAACTTGAAATAAATATTTCATAAGAGTAACGTAACCACGATTTTTTAATATATTATGTCATAATTTCTTGAGTACTAGCAAAGCGATCGTCTAAGGCCTCCAATTTATATAAATCCCTACATATAACTAGTATGTCACTATATATAATACCCCAACTCTAGATATAAAAATTATGTTATGCCCAATAATTCAATCCAAATTTAAGAAGAGCTCAGCTCGAAGAAAAAAAACCCACTTATTCAATAAATTCATAGTCTAAGCTAATTAACATATTTGAATAAAATTAAGAAATAAAATGCATTGAGCTCAATTTCATATGTTTGAAATCTGAAAAAGAATTCCAAGTATGATGATTGATGATTTCTTTTAGTTTTGAATTTCAAGCATTATTTTTTGGGGAAATTAGTCTTGAATTTTCATTTTCAGTCAAGATTCACAATTCCGAAGACTTTTTTGGTGCATGTGTGTAAGTAAATATGTATTATTATACTAGAATTTGAGTAAAAAGTTTGTTTTATCCCTTTCTTGTTGTGTACAATATGAATACATATGATGTTTGTTGTTTTTTTTATAAAAAAACTTACAATCTTAATTTTGAATTTATATAATATTTTTCTCAAAATTCTTGTGGTAACAATAAATAGCACGAATGAATGTACATAGAAGGTCGAATGTCACATTTTTGTGATTCATCTATCTAGGGCCTCCAAAACATTAGGATCGCATGACCTAGGTTGATGGCATGACATGCATGCAACTAAACAATGAAAAATTGTTCAGTCCAATATCGATCCCAGCACCATTTTCAGGCAAAACCAGATATATGCAATGCAGACCTTTTCTACTGAATGAACAAAGTCGCAGAGAGAGAGAGAGAGAGAGAGAGAGAGAGAGAGAGAGAGGCCTTTATGAAATTGCATTTGCATCGAATTCTCTTTTATCTGTTACAAAGACAAAGACAAAGGGAGAGAGATAGAGATGTCCAATAATAATGATGGTTGGTCGCTTTCTAAAATCAGTCTTCTCGTACAATACTCCAACCCAAACCTTTTCTGCAGATTCTCTCTATCTCCCTCTCATTCTTCATTTCTTTCTTTCTTTTTTGTTTTTGTTGTTCTTTTCCAATGGGAAGTAAAGGAAAAGAAATCAAAGGAAAGAGATTCTCCTCGTGACACGTGTCGTGATATTCCACCATATCGTCCTTCTGAATATCCCTTTTGTCTGGCGCAAAAATAAAGGAATATTCCCTTTTCCTTTTCCTTTCCCGTTTTCCAATTATGAATTGCATGACAATTTTACAGGCTACACCCAACATTAAAATTTGTGTTCAAAACAGAAACCGAGGTGCTAAAGAAAGCTCTGCCTGCCCCAATTGCAATTGGCCCCTCATTTTTGCTGAAATCCATGTAATGCCTACACCCTAGTCCTACTAGGCTCTACTCCACTTTGTTTCTATCTAACCAAATGACACAACGTAATTGCAGAGAGATATCTCTTTATCCCAACTTCATGCATCCATTTTCCTTTAGTCGTGTTATGTTATGTCACGTGAGAAGAGAGATAAAAAACATAAAATACATGATTATTTATTTATGCATGCGCATGCATGGCCCTGGTCTAAAACAGAATGGAACCTTAGTCGTTGTTGTGTTGGCATATAATGCATCGGTCTTCTAATTCCTTGTTGTTTTTGAGCTTTTGATGCTTAGAAATTACAATGGGTTTCACATGGGCCAAAAGTGAGATCCCCCGAATAGCCTATCTTATATTTATCACAAGCGTTCGGACATCAACTTTACTGGGAAAAGCCCAGTTATTAGGTTAGGACCACTATTTTGTCACAGAAATTCCCTCTCCACTAGTCCAAGGCTCAACTTTTCCCATGGTATGTTCATTGATAATTAAAAGGCCTCAGATGCTGCTGTATATGATCATAATGTCAAGAATCCAAATGTTCCTTTTTTTGTTTTTTTGAAAAGAATTAAATGTATTTTTTGAAGAACATATATATATATATATATACAGAAATTATCTTATGTAGACATCCGGATATTATTATCGTGCGGACGTCATGTATTTTCTACTACTAATTTTTGCTTTATTCCTCTTTACAATAACATCTACACGATAATAACATGCGAACATGCGGATGAGAGAATACCTATATACTAATTTTAACATTTTCAAACTATGGGAACGCTAGCTCCAACCTAAACGATATAAGAAAATTCATCTCACTACCAACTGAAAGGTGCCATGTGTACTATATCATGTAACAAATTAATATATTAAGTACATTTTAAATAAAATCCTACTGATTTAGTATATGCTTTAAAATACGACAAGGATGGAGTCCTAATTAGTCTTTCTCCTCAGCATGACCAAAAGTCTAGTTTGAAACAGGAATATTACGAAAATGTCAGATTCTATTCCATTCTATATCTATCCACTAATTCATCTAAATCTACTTTATTTTTCAGGAACTAACTAATTATATATGGCATATAAGAGATATATATATATATATATACAGTCCCCTTCTATTGAGGGACGCCCTTTAGGGTATCCTACAATTTTTTTCCCAATGATCCAAACCATCTATTTTTTAGGTCTTCATTCATAGATCATCCTTACAAAAAATTAGACAAATCGGAAACAGTTTCGACATCCAATTGTGTCTTACAAAATCAATGAACACGGTACTTCAAGAAAATGCTAAAATTTCAATAACTTAATTGAGTGGTCAAATGATATCGGATTCAAGTGATTTTTTGTAGGGATAATCTTTGAATGAGTATCTACAAAATAGACGGTTTGGATTAGTGAAATACAATCCGGAGTGGGGCCTACAAGGGGTGTCCCTCAAATAAGCTTATTTAAGGGATCACTCAATGGAAGCTCTCTGTATATATATATATATATATATATATATAAATTCAAAGTTGCTTCTTCAACTTGTTTCAAATTGGAGGCCGAAAATAATATTTATAAAAATAAAAAGAAACGAATGAGCTTTATATGAAATATTCTTAATTGTATAATTAACTTTGCGGAAAGGCAATGAAAGGTACATTTACGGGCTGTAAGGTTTGTCAATGAGAATCACGAACTAAATATTTCTGATGATAAATGGATTGTTCTACTAAATTCTCTAATAATTCCACTTCTTTTTGGCATCAGAATTTCATAATTTATTCATTATTGCGAGCTAGCTGGTGGATATATATATATATATATATATATATATATATACTAAATTCTCTGCTAATTTCTCAGTGTCAATCACAAAGTACTACTCTTACTCTAAGAAGGAAAATTCTTTTCCTTTAAAAAAACTGAATATAAATTAAGAGAACCTTCCTTATTGAGAGGGTCGATAATATACCAAACTCACACACACACTATTCGGATGCTATAACTCGAACGCATAACCTTTCCTCATATGAAAGCAATTGCTCCAAACCACCTCTGCCCTTCTAAAGAAGTAGGAGTCTTGACCAAAAATATTATGGAGTGAGTGCATAAGGCATCTGAATAAGCATGAGAGAGTGGAGTATGGAATTAGAATCCCTTTGGTCGGCCTCTTAGCAAAAGACATGAACTACTTAATAATAATAATAAATACAAAAAAAAGGCACACTTAGAGTGTCTATGAAGACACGAATTTGGAACATATATCTTAAATATATATTATATATGCTGTTGACCTATTGTTGTCTTAAGATTCATCACAAAGCATTCTATCAATTTCTTTCCTTTGGTAAAAGAAAATGTGCACGTAGAGGTATATGCATCACCACAAGTTGTAAAATATCTATTGTTCTTCATAATCTACATATATATATATATATAAATCAAAATCTGGGTTAAAAAAATCAATTCATTTAAAATTGCCCTAAAAATTCACAAAATATAGCTTCTTCATTCCCAACAAATTTTCTCATAAATAAAAAATAAAGTGAAAAAAGAGAAGCCTATGTCGAGATTATGGGCCAAGAGACCATCATGATTGAAGCCCAGGTTCATCTAAGGCCCAAGTTAATAATGTCCGTATTGACGATAATGCCCTTTCCCGCTTCGTGTTGCAACGACCAACCATATCCTCCTCTTGTTTCCTCTGCTTCATGCCTGGCCATGGCTTCTCTACCGTACACCACAATTCCAAACCCACAACTCTCACTTTCCAAACAGTCTATTCCGATTGAATTCCACAAACAGTCACAAGCCCATTTTACAAAACTTCAAGAAAATGCAAAAACCCATCAAATCTTGTACCAGTCTTACTTTAGCCACATGTCCTCTCTGTGCAAACAAGGCCAAATTCAACAGGCTGTGGACTTGTTCGTTGAGATGGAACTCAAAAACCTCCAAGTTGGCCCTGAAATTTACGGCGAGCTCCTTCAGGGGTGTGTCTACGAGCGAGCTCTTCATACGGGTAAGCAAATTCACGCTCGGATTATAAAGAAAGGTGGCATCTTTGCAATAAATGAGTACATTGAAACCAAGTTGGTGATTTTCTATGCAAAATGCGATGTTCCGGAGGCTTCAAATCGTTTGTTCCGAATGGTAAGATTAAAAAACGTTTTTTCGTGGGCTGCGGTTATTGGATTGAATTGTAGGATGGGTTTCTATCAAGAGGCTTTGCTAGGTTTTAGGGAAATGCAAGAAAATGGATTGTTGCCTGATAATTTTGTTCTTCCAAATGTATTGAAGGCTTGTGGTGCTTTAGAGTGGATTGGGATTGGGAAAGGGGTTCATGGGTATGTGGTGAAGTTGGGTTGTAGTGGGTGTGTCTTTGTTGCTACTAGTCTTGTGGATATGTATGGAAAATGTGGGGTTGTAGAAGATGCAAGGAAGGTTTTTGATGGTATGCCTGAAAGAAATGTAGTCACTTGGAATTCGGTGATTGTGGGTTATGTACAAAATGGTTTGAATGAGGAAGCTATTAAGGTGTTTTATGAGATGAGGGAGGCAGGTGTTGAACCCACTCACGTTACGGTATCGAGCTTACTTTCTGCTTCAGCTAATTTAGGTGCATTACAAGAGGGTAAACATGGACATGCACTAGCAGTTGTTTGTGGATTAGAACTAAATACCAATTTGGGCAGTTCTCTTATTAACTTTTATTCCAAGGTTGGTTTGATTGAGGATGCTGAAATGGTTTTTAGCAAGATGCCTGAGAAAGATGTGGTCACATGGAATTTGCTCATATCTGGGTATGTGCAAGTGGGGGAGGTTGACAAAGCACTCAATGTTTGCCGCCTAATGAGACTTGAAAACTTGAGTTTTGACTCTGTGACTCTTGCAACCTTAATGTCTGCTTTTGCAGATACACGAAGTTTGAAATTTGGTAAGGTGGGACATTGCTATTCTATAAGGAACAACCTTGAATCCGACGTGGTTGTTGTGAGTAGCATTGTAGACATGTATGCCAAATGTGAGAAAATCGATTGTGCAAAACAAGTTTTCAACTCTTCATTTATAAGAGATCTTGTGCTGTGGAACACAATGCTGGCTGCTTTTGCAGAATTGGGTCATAGTGGTGAGGCCTTGAAAATGTTCTATCAAATGCAGCTAGAAAGTGTGCCACCAAATGTGATATCATGGAACTCTCTGATTTTAGGTTTTCTGAAAAATGGCCAAGTCAACGAGGCTAAAGATATGTTTTGGCAGATGCAGTCCCTTGGAGTCCAGCCTAACCTGGTCACTTGGACTACACTGATCTCTGGTTTGGCTAAGAGTGGTTTTGGCTACGAAGCGATTCTGACATTCCAGCAGATGCAGGAAGCTGGAATTAAACCCAATGTTGTGAGCATTATTGGTGTACTATTGGCTTGCATAAATATGGCATCGTTGCAGAATGGAAGAGCCTTACATGGGTATTTGATAAGGCATTCCCTCTACACTTCAATTCCAATTGCAACCTCTTTAGTGGATATGTATGCTAAATGTGGTAATATGGATCAAGCAAAGAGGGTGTTCGATATGATTGAACACAAGGAGTTGCCTGTCTATAATGCAATGATTTCCAGTTATGCGTTACATGGTCAAGCTGTGGAAGCTCTTGCACTATATCAAGGCTTAAAGGAAGAAGGTGTAAAACCAGATAATATAACCTTTACTAATGCCTTATATGCGTGCAGCCATGCCATGATGGTGAATGAAGGTTTGGAGCTTTTCTTTGATATGGTATCCAATCACAATATAAATCCAAGTATAGAGCATTATGGCTGTGTGGTTAATCTTCTTTCTCGGTGTGGCAATTTGGATGAAGCTTTTAGGCTTGTTGGCACGATGCCATACAAGCCTGATGCACAAATGTTGGGATCATTACTTGCTGCTTGTAGAGAACACAATAAAATAGAACTAGAGGAATATTTATCCAATCAATTACTGAAATTACAGCCAGACAATTCTGGTAACTATATAGCAATGTCAAATGCATATGCAGCTGCAGGAAGATGGGATGAGGTAACAAAGGTGAGGCAGTTAATGAAAGAAAGGGGCTTGAGAAAGATTCCGGGATGCAGTTGGGTTCAAATCGGAGAAGAACTTCATGTGTTTGTTGCTGGTGACGTATCACACCCTGAAACTGAAAAAATCTATATGACGTTGGCTTTGTTGGGAATGGAAATGTCTTTTCGCTGATGTTTTCCTTCAAATCATACTCATTATTTTATTCTGATTAATGAACTTTGCGGTGATGGTTGTCTATCTGCTATGACCCTCAGCCCTTGTCCAGGCTCCAACTGAGCACCTATGATGAATATATCCGCTCTTGAATGGAGAGCTCTCAGAGATGGGCATGCTTGTAAAATCTGAAATAAGACTATGGTGTATGGTGCAAACAAGTCAAGGGCAGTGCCAAATAATAAATTCATGAAGACTAAGGTTTGACTGGGAAGAAAAGGCTCTGAGCAAAAGTTGCAAAATCAATTGAAAAATGTTGAAGATTTGTAAACATTCTTCATGTCAACTTTCCCTGGGTGGGATCTGTAATTAGTTGGTGATCATAAAATTGTTTTTCAGCAGCTTTTTCTTTTTCTTTTTCTGTTCTCAGTTCGACACGATAGTTTAAAATTACATTTTTTGTTTAGTTTCGCTGTATTTAAAACTTTTTTCATTAAGTTATTTTTTAGGATCCGATCTTTCAGTAAGTGTAGTACATGTAACGTCACTCGTTGTGAAAAGGCCTACAACCACGACTCTATGTTATACTTGGTTTAAATAATAAGCAGTTGCCTAACAAGGATCTACAACAAACCAACCATGTTACTTAAAGTTCCTGACTGTGACCACGAAATATGATTTCCTTTTCTGGGGTTTTACTGATCTCTCTGAATCTCTCTCATGAAGGTGGGGAAGCCATGTGAGAAAAGCTTTCCTTCGGTCACCACCACCACAAACAAACTAATTTGGTGTCATGTGGGAGCATGCGTGGGTGGACATTATGTTATGTTTCCAAACATACCAAATTAGTTGCTTCACAATTTACATCTCAAAAATGAATATGATATATGATGGATAGATCATAGGGCCCTTTAAAAGAATGACAATACGGTGCGGTACCTATTTAATTAATAAATATTATAGCTGCAAGGTCTTGTCTTTCCAATTCTCGAATTATTTGACACCAACTCAAATTGCTATTAAATTTTGGTTAGTTGATTTGGATGTGACTTGAAACGAACTCAAGTAAAAGTGGAGCGGAGGTTCCCATTTCTTGCCAGATGACCTAAATAAATACCTTATTTTTATTTGTAAATGGTACTCTTTTCCTTTGGCTTGGACGACTTCACAACCCAAATTAAATCAGAAAGCTTACAAGTTACAACCATATCCATATCCATACCTGTTGTTGACAAACTTCAAACTTCAAACTTCAAACTTCATCCTTCAACTTAGAAGGCACGAAAACTGCAAAATCTTACATTATTAATATCATCCCCACTTCTCTTGTCTTTAGTTTGCTTGAGGAATAAACAAACATACATGTCACCGATTGGTATTTTCCTGTCTAATATAACTTATAAGTATGCATCATCACATAATCTAGAGGGTTAGGGTAGCTTTCCATACCCACCAAAACCTTAATATGGAAATTAATAATTACTCAACTCAAATACCAAACTACAATCAGATAAATATAAGTTTGTGATTTACGGTCCTCAAATTCTAAACGGTAAACTTTAGGTGAACTATAACTTAACTGGGAAATAAATAAGGTAAGTAAGGTTTCTTTAAATATATATTTTCTGTAATTAGGTGAACCATGCATCACACTATTCTCTTTACTTTACTGCAAACACCTTTGATTTTGCATGGACCACATAATAATTTATCCAAATTCCCAAGATTAGAAAACCATACACAAGGTTGAGAAAATTTATATATATGAGATCGTAAGACGTGAAATTCAACCACTTCTAAGTTCTAACTAAGTAGTGTTGTTGCAGAATCCTTGAAACATCCAAGCAGTATATGACCAAGCTTTTTCAGTGTCACTTATATATGATCATTTTCAAGACTCGTTTTATGTGGTGTCACACTCACACTCACACCTCCCTCCCTTACATCCCAAGTCTTCTGAAAGTGCATGACAAATGACAGAAAATTGGGCCATATCTGTCAGAGAGAGTAGCCCAAACCCAATAATGCCATGCTATATATAATTGACAAACTTGCTCAGTTTCTAATTTGCCAAAAATCACAACAATTTCAATATATTAAGCAGAGAGTCATGTCTAAACCTCATTATTTAACTTTATCCTCACGACACTAACACAAGGAATATAATCTTTGAAGCATCTCTGTCAAAAAAGTCACACCCAAAGTTAAATAAAAATAATAAAATAAAGGGTAGCAAGTCAATGTCATGGCCCAAAGGAACTCCAAAAACCTCAGCACATGTTCAGATGGTCCACATTTCATGTTTGTGTTTTACATGTGTCTTATGAACTCATCAACTAGCTAGCGAAGTAATTAGTGTTTCATACTTCAAATCTGCTGATTAGTTGCATGAATACCTTTTTGCTAATGTAATTAGTGGTACTTAATTGAAGATTAAACCAGAGACAAAACTGTAAGAGGGGGAGGAATCTTTGTTGCTAATAATGAATTGCCCACTGCCAATACTGCCATTGTGAAAAAAGAAAAAGAAAAGTCAAATCTGTGTCCGACGACCGCAAGCTGCTCCTGCTAACGTCCACTTTCGGTGCAGCAAACTATGAAAATGTGGCTCACGGAGTCACGTGCCTAGAACTTAGAATATGATTCAAGTTTTTGGAGGGCAATTTCTTGCTCAAGGTTAGGGTAATTCTATCTTAGTTCTAAAACGACACTGCTTTCCTCCTTCGTTGAAAAATAGAAGTTCTAATTTAGAGGGAAAAAGGCGAGTATTTTTCAAAATAAAATTGGATGAGCTTGCTTGAGTAATATAAGTAAGTTTGACCCTTTAAAACGAACGAAAAACTTCTCCTCAAAATAAATGAAAAATGTTTAAAAGGGAGAGAGGTAGGAATTTAAATTTCTAATATTAAGGATCATTCAAAGCAAGAGGGTCCGAATAGTCAAGCTTTGTTCAATGTGCTTGTCCAACCACCAGAGAAAGAAAAAAAAAAGGTTAGAAGTTTGACAATTTCCTTTTGGTATTAAGAAGTTTGAATTTATATGATTTGAAATAATACAACTTTTTTGATTTAATTTTTAATGGCTGAAGTGGTCTGAAATTTTTAAATGTCCTTTTTATTTGCTTAATTTTTTATTTTGATTTTAATTGAGGACGGAGAATGATCTCTTTCATTATCAAGGAGGAAAAATACAATTAGACTAATAGAAAATTGTTGTCGTGACAAATGGATCAAATAGATTACTCCATAGTCTATACTATACTGCACTAGCGAGTAGCAGAAACACAAATTTAGAGGGGGCGCGTGAAGGGGATGCTTCTTGCTTCTTGAGGAAGATGAAAAAAGACGATAAGTTAGTAAAGAAAAACGGGGGTCCCTCACTGTCCCTGTGCCCTGCCTGATGATGCTGGATGAATGGACGGATGGATGAGAGAGAGAGGTGGGGCCCATTAATCTCGTGAATCAACGGCTGACATCTCTAATGCCGGGGTCAACACTCTCTTCTCTGCTCGTCAGAGACCCAGACAATAATAAAAGAAAAAGGAAAAGAAAGAGAGAGGGATCGAGTGGGTAAAAAAGCCGGCCAGGCTGTTCCCCACCCCCACCCTATTCCTTCGCCGGGGCCGGTAAACGGAGACACATTACGCCACGTGGCAAGTCCTCCTCAAAACCCACCAAAATGATCCCCCACAACTAACTTCTTCTACAACGCCGAACCCGGACTCGACGGTGCAGATATTCAATCATTTTGAACTCCCTTCGATTAATTACTCCTTGGTGGGACCCCCAGCATGCACGGTGTACAATCATCGGCCACTCTCTTCTTTCTTTTGTTTCATTTTGGGTGCTGCTGCTCGACATATTGGGTCCAGCCAGTCCAGTATTTGTTTGGAGTTTTAAATATTTTTTTTTTCAGAGGAAATTTTCAAAAACCCAGTTACCTGTACATAGGAGAAAAACTTAGTTGCAGCAGAGATAATATTGTTTTCTTATTTTTAACTAATAATATTATATTATATAAAAATATTATTACAGACATTAAAACGTTATTGACCGATGATAGCAATAGTGTTATCCTCGTTTTATGAAAATCTTTCTCATGTACAATGTATAGCTGGATCCCCTAAAATTAAAAAGGGCAAAATATAAAAACTAAGTGAAAACAAGAAAAGCCATGTGTAAAGAGAGAGAGAGAGAGAGAGAGAGAGAGAGGATTGTGAATAATAGAATTATGAAAAAAAGAAAGAATTAAATAAACCCAAAGTCCATCGAATGGTCAATTCCAATCAGCTCATGGAAATCGGACCCCCACCTCATTCCCCCAACTTCATAAACAATTCAAACCATCCCTCCCACCTATAAAAATAATTGCAAAAACACAAATTCAAAAATTGAAAAAGAAAAAAAAACCCAAATTAAAAATACAAAAACTAAAGTTTAAAAAAAAGGGGAAAAAAAAAACCAGATATCGGACCAACCAGACCCAATACCCCACAATTAACTATGCACTTTAGTTCCTCCTCCTCCTAATTGAGCACTGTGCACGTTTTTAGGAGACCCACCACAAATGAAATAACCCACATTGCCTCTTTTCCCCTTTCAATTTCAGATCCTTTACATTTTTGTTTTCTTTTTGGGATTGACAATTTTCTAAGGTGTGGGTGTCACGCTGGGTGGGGTCCTGGACTCTGCGGGAGGCGTATGACCGCTCGATTCTTTCGAAGGGTCATCGGACGACTGCCGTAAGCCATCATCGGTCTCGGCCCGGTTCATATCCTCAATCATACGGACCACCTCTTGCATGGCGGGTCTCTGATCGGGCACAGTAGACACGCAAGCCATTGCGATCTGCAAAAGCTGAACCATCTCTTCCTCAATGTTGTGGTACCTCATGAGCTCCACGTCGAACACCTCAGCGGTCCACTCCTCCCGGACAACAGACTGGACCCACCGGGGCAGGTCGATGCCCTCCTCGCCCAGCGAGGCTTGATTGGGCGCTTTCCCGGTTAATAGCTCTAACAGCAACACACCAAAACTGTACACGTCGGATTTGAAAGTGACCTTGCGAGTCTCAACGACCTCTGGCGCGCGATAGCCCGCGACCCGATTGGGCGGGGTGGAGGTTCCGAATAGCGGGTTGAGCCCGAAGTCCGAAACCGAAGCGTCGTGCTCGGGTCGGAGAAGGATGTTGGAGGATTTAATGTTGCCGTGGACCACCTTTCCTGACACGTGGAGATGCGCTATGCCTCTCGCAGCGCTTAGCGCGATTTTCATCCGGTTGTCCCAGTCGAGCGGCGTGCGCCCTGAGCCTCTGCTTCCTGCAATAAAAATTATCGGAAATTCATGTTTACGCCACCAAATTATTTGTTATTTAAAAAAATTGAAGGTTAAGAAGAAAGGGGATCGGTCGTTCTCTTTTTGGGCCTGCCCCGGCTTTTCCTAAAAAGAAGTAAAAGCTTTGACACAGAAAAATGAAAGGGAAAGTAAAGTAAAATGGTGTCGGTGACCACTGGCCACCACCATGGCGAATCATGACGACCTACCTGTTCATGTTTTTTTTTCCCTACCAAATTGGGATTTTTTAATTGTTTAAAAAAAAAGAAAAAACAGAGACATGAATTGCGTAGCTTGCACACTAAGAATGTTTGCCCAGAAACAGCAAAATTACAGTGGAATCAGCGCGGAGAGCGGTGATTAGAAAGAAAACGTAAACAAGCAGAGGTTTTTCTGGGATCAAAGATTTGCGCCACGAATGATTCCACATGCCTTTTCAATTTTCTGATTTATGCACTCAATAATAAATACTAAATTGACAATTTTAAATTTGAAGACTGGACTGGAACAGCTCAAGCTCCACTCTAATCTAATCGAATCTAATCTTTGGGGAAACAACAATGCAGGTACTTAATATTATAAGAAACAAATATACCTGTGACTGTGAGCACTACATTTATTCCCTCAGACTTTCGACCAATTAAAAATTATACCAAGAATTCAATCAACGACCCAAGATTTAAAAAAATTAAAATTGAAAATTGAAGAGCAAAATGGGGAATCGAAATCGTACCGTGAAGAAGAGCAGACAAGCTACCGGCGGCCATGTAATCGTAGACGAGCAATTTCTCGTCCTTGGAGAAGTAAAACGCCCGCAGAGGCACCACATTATCGTGCTTAATCTTACCCAGAACCTCCATTTGCATCTCGAACTCTCTCTTCGTCACCACCACGTCCTTCAGCCTCTTCACCACCACCGTCGTCCCTTCTTCCAGCACCGCCTTGTACGACGTCCCCACGCTTCCCTTCCCCAAAACCTCCGCCGACGCCCTCAACAGGTCCTCCAAGTCAAAGCTGTAGACCCCACCGTCGAAGAACACTAGCTTGTTCCTCTCCGCCTCCGTGGACCCACCCGTGATATCGTCCTTCGACGACGACGTTCCGGCCTCCGCCACCGCCACCGACCGCGTCGCCACCGGCGGCTTCGGGGGCTTAGCCTGCTGCTGACGACGTCGTTTCCGGATGCAAAGCAGGAGAACCAGGAGCAACAGAAACAAAGCCAGAGCGGACCCCACGGCGATCGCAACAATGGCGGCGGTGGATAGCTTCTTGGACTTCTTGTGGACTGGGATTACGGGCGGGGTCGAGGGTGATGGAGCGGGTGCTGGGAAAAATGGGTTGCACGCTGTAAGCGGCTTGCCGCAGAGATTTAAGTTTCCGGTGAATGCGGAGTCAGGGAACTTGGATAGGGACGCGGGGATTGAGCCGTTGAGTTTGTTGTTGGAGACGTTGAAGCTTCTCAGATTACCGGCTGAGATGCTGGGCAGACTACCCGAGAACTCGTTGTTTTCAAGGAAAAGTCCGGTCAAGTGGGTCAAGTTGGTGACGGTGAATGGGATTGGGCCGGTGAAGTTGTTAGAGCTGAGATCGAGCCGGGTTAACCGGACCAACCGAGTCAACCCGGGCGGGAACTCGCCGGAAAACTGATTGCCTTGTAGGTAGAGGCTGCGGAGCAGAGTTAAGTTTGAGAAATCAGAGGGTATTGGACCGTTGAGGCGGTTGGAGCGCAGACTCAGAACTCGGAGCTGACTCAGCCGGCCGAGTGTGTTGGGCGGAACCGGTCCCACAAGGCCGACTCCCGGGAGGCGAAGAGCAGAGACGTAGGACTGGTTGGCGTCGCAGGTGATCCCGACCCAGGTGCAGGCTGAAACGGACGAGTTCCATTGCACGCGGTTCTCGTGTGGGGTCTGGGAGAGAAACGCAAGGAGGGCTTGCTTGTCCTGGGTCGGCTCCGAGTTGACTCGCCCGCCACTCAGTACCAAAAACGTAACGAGAAAACCAACCACACACCTAAAGCCCACACTAGCACTACTGGTCACTGCCATTTTTCTACACCTTGAAGGAAAAAAGAAGAAAACAACAATGGTGTTTATTGTTGGTTCTGGTTATGCCCTAGATGGAGCGAGGTTTCAATGGAGGTTTGCTATGGCGGTTTTGGACAAAACAATAAATGGTTTTCCGGCGAAAACCCATCAGAGAGAGAGAGAGAGTACTAGCTGGCTACTGTGTCTGTGTCTGTGTGTGTGTGAGAGAGAGGGAGAGAGAGGGAGAGGGAGAGGCAGAGGGTTTTGTAAGCTGTAAAAGACAAGGGTATCACGAGGCCAAGAAAGGGGAAAATAAAGCAGAGAGAAAACAGCAGCAGTCACATATGCTTTGCTATGCTATGCTATGCATTGCTGGCAGGCAGCAGTGGAAACGTTTTATTACTAATTTATTGTCCTTGTTAATTTAATTACAAATAAAAAAAAACGTTTATTTATTTATTTTGTCTAGACTCTGGCGGTAGGCGCGTTGGTTTAGCGGCAGTGACGGGTGGCAACTTGACGACTCTGCCCCTTCGCCTTTGGCCTATGTGAAGAAAATAATAATAATACGGTGGAAGACGGTTAAAAATTCGTATATTAAACCGTCACACTTTTAATTTATTATACATATTAATATGTTTTTCATGAAAAAAAATCAATTTTTTCGGTTATGAGGGTATTTTTTATATATGATAAATATTAGGAGACAAGAGACTCGACCATGATGCCTTACCTTCAGTGTATGAGTAACTATCTTAACAATTTAAACCACAAATTCCTTGCCGTATTTAAAATATTCATGGAGAATTCTTGCTAGTTAAAGATGTGAATCAATAAAAAAAACCTACAAAATTATTCGATAAACAAAAATACTTAATAGGGGTTTGTGATTTCAATTTCATCAATTTATACACCAATATTCTCAAACATAAATTGTATGATCACCTATTAACTGTTAACATGGCTATTATGGGACTCATCTACTAACTGATTGACCAATTCCTTTTTATAAAAAAAATTTAAGATATAAAATCAAATATCATAGTACATTTTTCTTGACTGAATTTATCATAGATTGATCCACAGTCTATAATAGTAAACATTAGATTTTGTTTGTTGATATAGGAAACAAGTGGTGAATTGTGGATTAAATTAGTTGAGTATTAAGAGGCTCAAGCTTGGATTAAATTAAAATGTATGAATTTGAGTTTTTAAGCAAATTTGATTGGTTAAAGGGCAATGATCAAGTATATCAAATTTACACATTGAGTTTAATATGTAGATTTCTATGTACCCCTTTAGTATCTTTAATCATTTGGTATTGTATTGTATGGTGTAATTCTTCCTTTGTTAGGGGAGGGGTATTTGGCATTTCACGTATGTTTGGTATGGCAAATCGAGTGTCATGCTTAAATTAACAAAAAAAATTCTTATTGTTTAATGTTTTGATGAAGTAAATAATTAATCTCAACTGCCAATGCTCACCAACTCAAGTAAGCAAAAATTAATTGCCTTTTGTATTGTATCATAATAAGGTAAGGTACTGTTTAATTTAATTACTTTCCAAGCAAATAATTATTTGAAGGGAAACAAAACTTTAATTAGATACCCAATCAATCAGGAGTAATGTGCCTTAAAAATTACAGATGAAAGGGGTAGGTAATGTTAACACTTGGAGGGTGGATAAATAAATCTGGCATTGGACCCTCCCTCCCGGTACAAGAGAAAGCAGCCTGAGAAGGAATTCGAGGGAAAAGGACATGTTATGTTACAAAAAAGAAGAAAAAAGTTGCTTATTTCAATTCCTTTTTGTAAAGCCAAGCCAACTAGTGTTAAACTACACACTGCTCCACATTTTACTCCTGCAGTGTAAATCAAACACATCATGATCATGACAAAGAAAGCTGCCACGTAACCCAATTTGGCCAAACTAATACGCACTGATGAAAACAAAATCTTCCAAGAAGTAATGTGAAAGTAGGGCTTTGCTGCAACTGCTTTTTAAGCAAGTGCTTGTGCATAAGACACATTTCCAACTTCCATATACAGAGAGATGGGTCCTCCTCTCTCTCTCTCTCTCTCTCTCTCTGCAGAAACTCATTCTAGCAAAACAGATATTAATTATGCCATAAATCTGATTAAACCGATATTAATCACTCTGCCAAATATCGTTACTATTTACAAACTGTTTCTCCGTGTGTCTTTTCCCCTGAAAATATATATGTCATTGACCTGGAAATAGGGTTGGGCTGGGAATATTTTTTCTTTTCTTTTTCAAGCTCGTTTGAATATGTCATTCGGAAAGAAGAATAAAAACCAGCGCATGGATAGATATAGGGCCACCAGAAAGCATAATATATGAAGAAAATAAATATTGCTGCATATGAAGAAAATATATGAAGAAAATAAAAAAATAAAAAAAAAAATTGAAAGGATTTTTGGGAGGCCTTGAAAGATAAGTTTTATGCAGAAACAAAAAATGATCTTCCTTTTGGCCTGGAATCGGTCCCCCCCAACTCATTCCCACGGCCATCACAATAAAAAAATCTGATAAATCAAGTGGTTATCAGAAGACAGGTTAGATGACGAATGTGTATGAGCAACCCAATGGGCAATGGCATATGACCAAAATGTGTCACTTTAATTTGGTACTAGAGAGAAAGCCACTGCCTCTTTTTTATCTTCTTATTATGTCCCAATTCTTTTAGATTTAGACCCTTTTTTGTACTGCACTGAATTATTGATACATCAAATACCCTGAATTATATTAGATCAGATTGAAATATCTAAATCTTGTCATGTTTTTTCTTTTTAAATTGTAATATATAGGATATATTGTGTACAATAATGCCTATGGGTTTGTGCTTTTATTTTTATTTTTTATATAAGCGATAGTCTAAACTATAAGTGATGAGAGTTTCTCACACACACACACAATTAAGGTACCATGAAGATTCGAATTTAAGACCACTAATTTACGAATCAAAACTCTTTCCTACTAGGCTATAAAAAAATAAATATTTGATATCATGTTTCATGAAGTTATTTTGGAGGTGAAACAAAACCTGTCCAGTTTTAACTAATGCCTCAAATTCTGTGAAATAAATCATGGCATCCAAACTATGGTAATTGTATGTAAATTAAACAGGTGGTCCATGAACCATGGACTAGGCTTGGATATATGTGTGTCTCAAATGAGAGCCAAGAACATGGATGTGTGTGTATCCTATTGCTAAGGCGCTGCCCCCAATCAATATTCCTGCATTATGCATATCCAACCACCAACTTTCCCAGATTTTGATTTTCCTTCAGTCAGAAAAAAAAAAGGGTGTGTCCATTTTCTGGGAAGCCAAACACAAAATACTTCAATCTTGGGTTGGACCATTTGATAAGACCCATGTTGATGATCACTGCACAGAAATTACTTAAATTTATGCTCATCAAAATTTAGGACCATATAATATAATGGCTGAGTTGAGAGTTGCAGACAGAGGAGAGGATGGAGCAAAAGCAGAAAAATAAAGTCATTGGAAAGATAGCTGCTGGTGCTGGTGCTGGTGCTGGTGCTGGTGCTGGTGCTGGTGCAGGCTAGTAGATTAATCAGATGCCATGCCACAGTGCCATTGCTTCAACAGATAAGGGGGCCATGACAAGAAGAAGATTTTAATGCAGTGAGAAAACAAGAGAGAGACAGCTAGCAGCATATCAATGAAGACAAATTTTTGTCTGCAACATCAATCACTCAGAACAGCTAAATATTTAAAATCAGAAGAAAGAGAAAATGACCCTTAATTTTTCACAGTGTAGGTAGAAATTAGAAAAATAAAAGAATTTGTTTGTTCGTAGAATAGAAAGAAAAGAAGAGCATCAAGAGAGACCACGCCAATGGATATGGGTTAACTCAGAAATGTCAGAGGCCCAGCCACTAAAAAAGAGTCGTTCTATGGTAACTGGAACATGGGCCGCTTTAGGCCCACATTGCAATTTGCAAGAACTATTTTCATTTTTTTTAATTTTTCAAAATTTAATAATTATAATTTCTTTACTAGGTGTTGCTTGCTGTTATTTAGTTAGGAGTGAGCGTGACTATAATTTTTATGTTTTAGAAAATTACAGTTGACTCGCACTTAAATTTAGTTTTCAAAAGCCAACGGGGTCCCTCCCCTTATAGTTAAACTATGTGTAATAAAAAAAAAATTAGTTTTCAATAATTTTCCAAACATTGTAATTATATTTGATTTTAAGAGTGTGTTTATAACTTTATAGTCCGTTAAAATGGTTTTTAATCTTATCAACAAATTATCACTTCTCTAGATGAATGAATCATAAAGTACAAATATTTTGGGTTCGAATTTACCAAAAGGCTAGGTATTATTATATATACTTTGACACAAAATTCGGGTCAAATGTGGTATTTTTTATTTTTTTAAAGTGAAAACACTGAAAGTCAAAAGCTTTTAACTTTCTGTTACACTTACTGCTCATGTTGCTGCGAGCTCTTCTCTGTAATTTTATTTCCCAGTCAAGAGAAAATTGCGCGAGCTCCAAGCCTGCATAAACTGTGATTTTCAATCCAACGACAATCCAATTGGTTTTTCTTTTTTATACCTAAAAGATTTGGATGAGATACGTATAGATATGTGTGGCTCATCGGTTTCCACGACTGCCCACAACACATAGCCGAGCCAAGCATTTTGGAGGCAAGCTTCCTGTGAAAACCCCACCAACACATCCAAAAACCCCATGCTTACCACCTTTTGAAATTTTAGCTTAAACCCAGTGCTCCTTTGATCTCCTCCCTCTTGATCGAATCACAAGTTCGATTCAATGTCGTCCATGTCTAGATTTTCTGTAAAGGATTTCAAGTTAAGAACATGTGACGCTTTCTGCAGGCCAAGCTCTTCTCTATCTGCAAGGAGGCTGCAAACTCATCTGGGTACGTGTAATTCAATTCATGCTTGGTTTCAATGCTTATTCTTTCTGGCTAGTGATTTTATCGGCTTCTGGCAATTGGGTTCTGTTTCTTTTGTTGTTTTTTTATATATAAAATTCTGTGCTTTGGGACTTCAAATTTACTCAATTTCGTGTTCCCATTTTGTGGGGACTGACATTTCTTCTCTTTCCCTCTGTTTCAAACTTTTGTTTTCTGACATTGATTGTTGTATAGATCTTTCTGTGCCTGAGAATGGAAGAAGTTGTGCAATCCAAAGCAAGCCATGGAGTCCCATCGTTTTGCAATCCAAATCAAGGTGTTTTTTTTCCTTCCGAACATCGTGTTTTGCTTTCAAGTTCTTCTTTACTCTGTTTGATACGTCTTTGATGAAAGAAAAGTTAATATATCAATGTGATCATGCACAAGCATTACTGGTTAATGCTGGAGGGAACAATAGTGGAATAGGCAATGGGAAATTTTTAGTCTTGGAGGAGAATGTGGAAAAGCATATATTGATGTGCTTTATTTACACCAATAGGAGAAGAGACAGCCCTCACTTGATTAGGGAACTGGTCTCAAGCTTTACACCAGCAGATAACCATTTACCAGTAATGCTCTAAACCATATACTGTCCGGTCTGTGTCCTCGTTTTAGCCAACTATTTATAGAGATGGTTGCCCTTTTCAAGCATTATTATCTTTACTTAATATTCTGCACTTCCTGGTTAATGAACAACCAATTCCACATTCTCTATACATTATGACCAGCTTGTTGGCGGCTATATGTAGGAACTCTGAAGTTTTGTGCAAGGCTGCAAGAAATTTATCTGGAGATCTTCCCGGTAGCACTTCTAGTGGGATGAGCCAGTACGAGAGAATAATTGAAACTTTGACAACTCTATTTCCTGTGTGGGTAGGTATTACATTTCAACCCTATAAAAATTTGAAACTGTTATTCAGTTTCTCATTTTCGATACTTCTTAATTGCTTACTTCTGTGTCTATTTTAAACAAAGCTTTCTCAAGGAACACTTTCACATTCTAAATCTAATTCCACGGACAGGTCATATTGGGCACCATCCTGGGGATCTACAAGCCATCTGCTGTAATATTTCTTTGCCTGCTACTTCAATATGTGGCATATCAACTAGTGTATAACTAGCTTATTGTTGGGGTTCCTGCAGGTAACTTGGTTGGAGACAGACCTTTTCACACTTGGACTGGGTTTCCTCATGCTTTCTATGGGTTTGACATTGACCTTCGAGGATTTTAGACGATGTTTACGTAATCCTTGGACTGTGAGTAACATCCACTCAAATTTAAGTCGCCGGACACTTTCGAAAACAGAATGATCTATTATTAAATGGTGTTGAATTTTTTTTATTGCAGGTGGGTGTAGGATTTCTTGCACAGTACATGATAAAACCTCTGCTAGGCTTTGTCATTGCCCTGGTATTTCTTCTTCAAAATTTTTGTGGGCTGTCGTGTAATTTACTATTGAAATATATTAATTTCTTATAGAATTTGTCCTTTACCATTCAAGTTCATGATAACAGAATTAGAAAAGCAGGTTTTACACATACATAAAATATTTGCTCAATTCAGACTTTAACTAAAAAGCTCATGTTTACCGCCCATCCATATTCGAAGATCCTCTCTTGTATTACCAAAAAAAAGGGCAGGTTGACTGGATAAGTTTATGGATAACCACATGCCTTTTAATAGTGTTTGGATGCAATGGTAGTATTGATTAAACATATATGTTATCTAAGATTTCCTCTCTGATTTTCAGACGCTAAAACTTTCTGCACCTATTGCGACTGGTCTTATCTTGGTCTCATGCTGTCCTGGTGGTCAGGCGTCAAATGTTGCAACTTATATATCTAAAGGAAATGTTGCACTTTCTGTTCTCATGACAACGTAAGTCATATGCACTCAAATGCAATTTAAAATCAGAGAACTATATTCAGAATGTTTAGAACATAAGGTTAATTCAAGGCAGTTAGGATTTTCTGTCCCAAATATATGCTACCTTGGAAATGCGATTGCATACTATCTATAATGGTAATGACTGTTACCGAAATTTATATTATAAAACAAAAAGCAAGAGTCTTTACTACATCTTAATGTGATTATTTTGTGGAATTTTGTAGGTGTTCAACAATAGGAGCTATTATTATGACACCGCTTCTTACCAAGCTTCTTGCTGGCCAGCTTGTTCCAGTTGATGCTGCGGTAAGTTCAAACATGTTGACTGATGTAGGACAACATGATCAGATAGGAAAAAAATAAAGAGATCCGGACTCACTTCGCCTTTGGCATTGCACCAAAAGTGTCCAATAGAGAAATTAGAAAAATTTCGGCATCACACCGAAGGTGCCTTGGATTCACTCCAAGTCAACTCGCGCCTCACACACAAGTTGGAGTTGAAAATAACTGTTTTTCTTTCACTAACTCTTATTTTAAAAGCTTACAAAGTAGCCCCTTTTATAGGATAATTGGTACATGAATCTTGAAAGATCCACATTAATACACTTAGGAATCCAAAAGACATAATTATGACACCTAATACATTAATCATGTGACATTGATATCTTGTATTACCACTTATGACAGTGATATTTTCTCCCACCATCTTTGCAGGGCCTAGCAATCAGCACTTTCCAGGTTGTTTTAATGCCAACAATTGTTGGAGGTAACTAAAATATTTTATAGTTACCATCAGAATCTGAAAATCAATTATCGCAAACCACAGCTTATTTCCAATATCTGGACTTACATTCATAATCAAAACTCTGCTCCCTGCTTTATGTGACAGTGCTGGCAAATGAGTTCTTCCCCAAAGTCACTTCAAAAATAGCCTCAGTGACTCCTTTAATTGGAGTAATTCTCACCACTCTACTCTGTGCAAGCCCGGTAAGTCACAAAATATTAACTGAGTTGACTATTCCATATCGATAGCTTTTGTGATTTCATGAAGTTACATTGCATCTAATGGGGTAACTTGAATTCTTACATTTTTTAAGATCGGGCAAGTTTCTGAAGTCTTGAAAACACAAGGAGCACAACTAATACTCCCGGTGGCTGTTCTACATGGTGCTGCATTTGCTATTGGTTATTTTGTTTCAAAAATATCATTTGGTGAATCTACTTCTCGTACCATATCCATAGAGTGTGGGATGCAGGTAAACAACTTCTCAGTTAGTATTTCCATACTGATTTTACAAGGAGTTTGTCAAGGTTGAACAAGTTCATCTGATCTCTGACGTCTTGCAAATCATGAATTCCATTTGTATACTGAACTTTTACTGGATGTGTTAATCTTGACAAACCTGAAATTGTTAGATAAATTAAAGTAACCTCTAATTTACGTTCTTGATAATTTCATTTGCAGAGCTCAGCACTTGGGTTTTTACTTGCTCAAAAGCATTTTACAAACCCTCTTGTAGCTGTCCCTTCTGCTGTTAGTGTTGTTTGCATGGCGGTATGACTCTCTTAAAATCTCCTTTTTCTTTCTTAGCTTTCCTTTGAGTTAACCCAAGTACACTCTAATTTACTGTCATAATTGTCTTCCTAACAGCTCGGTGGGAGTGCTCTTGCTGTGTTTTGGAGAAACACACCAATTCCTGTTGATGACAAGGATGATTTCAAAGAATAATTGGAGAAATCATGGCCTTCTTTTGTGTCTTTTTTGTCTTGGTACCCTTTCTTTCTATAATAATTGCTTGGTAGAAAGAGATGGTTAACTTTTTTTTATTAGAAAGTCATATTTGCATCACAGGAATCTCCTCGTTCTAGAAAAAGGCCTTACAGGAGGCACATTGGAGGTAGTGCCTCTATTCAACCTTCTGTTTTATGGCAAATTTTGTACACAACTAGGCGTTTTTTTTTTTTTTGTGGGGTCGAAACACAACTCGGTTCATATATCAGTTTTGGGATTAGGCATGATCTTGTTTCAGGAAATTAGAATTGAAAATTATTCTCTTCTTTTAGCATTTGCACCAGCTAATGATGCTCATGATTTAATCACAACAAAATGAACGAATAGGGTCTTCAATCATAACATTAAATAAGAGATTTGGTGCGTTAAAAAAGATAAAGACTTGGAATTTTCCCAACCACCTTTCTCTGACTCTCTGTGACTTTGCAGCAAACTGCAAAGCCTGTCGAACTTTTTTTATTCTGGCACCAATAAAGACAATTTGGCAGTAAATATTATCAAGCAATCCGTGATGTGATATGCAGACTTTACAAAGCCAGAAGATGAAAAAGAGCGGGTCACGCCAAACTTATTCTGATCTATTTTGACCTCTTTAAGCGTCCTACGACCGTAGAAAAAAATCGTTACCAAACAAACAAAGCTGCATTGGAAAAAAAAAAAAAAACATCATTTGCTTATTAGTCTGCCAATAACCAATCAATATAAAATGAAGCAAAAAAAAGTCAAGTGTTATGTTAATATTTGTTCTGCACAATTCTCCTTTTATAACAATATGAACTAGAAGTTCTTCTATGGAGAATCACTTGTTCATATAATAATTTTAGATGATTTAATAGAGAAGCAGATAAGAGGTGAATTTTCTTAAAAGTGATTGTAGCTTATTCAGAATCACTCCCAAATAAACTCTAATGATGAATATGCTTGAGCATCTGAGAAACATACAGAGAATGGTAAACTAAATAGTTGTGATAATTTATTTTAATAAGAAATGCTCACTTAATTCGTTTATGTTTAAAGCTAAGATAAGGAGAATAAACATACATTGTATTAAAGTAATACATCAAGATAAACACAACTTAAATTATAGAAAAGGAAACCATTTACATTACAGATTAGAGATGTAGATTAGGAATGATTTAATTTTAAAATGCATGCATTACTTGCCAACCAAGTTAATAAAAGCTTGGCAAAGAAAAAAAAAATTCAAAAAAAATTTTAAAGAAAAAATAAATATAAGTGAATGCCAACCATCTTATGCACCGGTTGCGTGACATTTTAGAATTGAAGAGTGAGAAGAAGGAGCACTACGCCTGCTAAAAACAAAAGAAGAAAAAAACTCATAAAAATAATCTAAAGGAAAGTAAAAACAAAAAAAGAGAAAAAGATAAAGATAAAAAAAAAACCACAAAAATGAAAAATATTATTTTAGTATTGAAAGAGGAGGTTATCGTCTTCAACTTTCAAGTAGAGTGAAGGAGAAAACAAAACAAAAACTTCCATCTGCTTCCGAAGAGCAGAAGACAGGACCCTGAGCATTTTAACACAATTTCTCCGACATTCGACTTCGTTATCTGCTAAGTGTCGAAGGCTTCGGATTTACATACAAATTGCTCTTGCTGTTAATCTCAGAATCATGTCTCAGAGTCAGACCAATTGGGAAGCTGATAAAATGTAAGTACTTTTTACTTCGTCTTGTTTCTTTTAACGTTACTTTGGTCCTGATATTTTCTGCCTTTTCTTCGTTTTGCTGTTGTCATGGTAGTAGCCACTTGTATTTTGGGGATTTGTAGTGAGCTTTTGGTTCTAGGGTTCTTTCTTCAGTGTTCAGTTTTGGTGGGTACTGTTGTTTTTGTTATCTTTGTTATCTTTGTTCAAACGGGTATTTCTTTAGTGTTCAATTTTCCGCCTTTTCTTCGTTTTAATTATTTCTTTTAAAGAATAACATTCAAGCTTATTGAGGCTGGGTAAGTTGTTGCCTTTGCTGTTGGCTTGTGCAAAATTTGTGTCGTTTTTTGGGGCTCGATTTGGTCTCTCTGGTTTGGATTTTTGTGACCTTATTCTGTAATGGGTACTTTGCTTTTTACATGTTTTTGAAAGGCTCTGTTGCTGTTGAGATATCTTCCATATTTTCGTATATGAATATATTCATGCTTCTTGTTGTTGCCTGGCTTTGTGTTTTCTTTCCGTTCTTCCTTCTTTTATTTTTCCAAGCTTTGCTTGTGACGTTTGTTTGATTGGATTGAGGGTTGAGATGGGGTGTTGTTTATTTGGATGAATCTTTGTATCTGCAGTTGTCTCATATTTTTCCCTGCTCCAGAAAAAAAACAGGAAAAGAGGAAAGAAATTTAGGGCCCGTTTGATAACCATTTCAGTTTTAGTTTTTAGTTTTCATTTTTTGTGCTAGAGTATAGAGGAAAATGAGAGTGAGAATGGGAGTGAGGATGAGATGGAGAGAGAGGATGAGAGGGGAGGATGGGAGGGAGGTCCAACAGAAAGCCATCACTACC